>NW_026578017.1:625000-837500 GCF_029603195.1 Condylostylus longicornis | reverse complement strand
TGATTTGAAATACATACCTTGGAACACAAAAATTAAAGTATAACATTAATTTAAAAAAAAAACTTGAAAAGAGAAATAAATATGCAAGCGTACTTTAAGATAACTTTAAAGTCATAGAAATTATTGAACTATACTACATAGTTTAAAATACTTAAACATTAAAGCAATAAGTATTATAAGTAACTATAATAAGTAATGAAAAATACAAAAGATATTTAACCACACTTAGATATTTTAAAAGATTTTTATTCAGTTTTTATTTATTTTAATTTGTATGTAATTTGAAAATTTAGTTTTTATTTTGTACTATATTTAATTTATATTATTATAAATGGATGGTATTATTTAGGAAAAATGTATTTCTTAATTTGAAAAAAATTTAATTTATTACACTATATTGTTTTACCATTATATTTATTTTCATTATTTCAATCTTAGTAAAAAAATAACATTTTTATAAAATTTTTATTTTTATTTTTAATTTTATTTTTATTTCAATTTTTTATTTACTTTATCATGGAAATTTTATAATTTTTATTCAAAACAGTTCACAAACATGATGCCAATAAGTATGTCGATATGAAATATAATTTCGAGCAAACTATGCATATAAATAAATATTCTGATTATAATAATGAATCAACACAAGAACAAATGTGCAACACTAATATAAATCAGACTTTATTAAATAATGCAAGTAACGTGATTATGACCCCTGATGGTCAAAGATTTCCCTGCAGTGTTTGTGGTAAATCTTATTTAAGAAAGCGCCATTTACAACGCCATATGCGTGATGAATGCATTGGTATACCACCACGATTCAAATGTGATTTATGTCCTTCAAGATTTCGTCGTAAATACCATATGGTACGTCATATGAACTCAAAACATGGCATACCGCCGCCCCTAACATCACAAAATAGCAGTTTAAATAATAATTCAAGTACAAATAACATATCCATTAACGCAAATAATGGATCTTGCAGTGATAATGAATTGAAACCACAAAATCTTTGCATTAAAAAAGAGAAAATATCTTATGAAGCTGACAATATTTCTGCCAGCAAAGTCTCTGGCATTTGTAATACTACATTATCCGGGGGTACTGCGGTTGCTGCTGCAGCTGTTGCTGCTAACAGCAGTAATATCCATAATAAGGTTAATATTATTCCTGCTCATATGGATCGTGTGGTGCAGGCAAGCGTTTTGGCGGCAATGAATGCTGCCGCAGTTGCTGTTGGTGTACCTAATTTAAGTAATAGCCCACACCACCGTTCAAATGGTGTTTTCAATGCATCGGATCAAAGAACACTTGGTAGTTGCCCTAGTATTATTAATACTGACATTTCTAATGAAAACCAATGTGGTGATGAAAATCGAGCCATTGGGAATGGAGCTGGTGATGCTGGGGTAAATGGCGGTTTGGATAGAGTCGAATTAAATCAACAATTATTGCACCAAAGTTATTTTGATGATCGCGATTCCAAAGATAATTTAAGAGATATAAAGGCTGTTATAAATGATGATGATTGGAAAATGAAATTAAGCTTACAACTCATATCGAATTCCTTGCTTAAAGAGAGGCTCGTCAACGCAATGCCATTTTCCTATAATAATAATTAACATTAATTTAATCTTTTAATTTATTTAACATTTTATTTTAATTAAGTTATATCATTATTTCTTTTCCTCATTTTATGATATATACATTTATGATAGTTGTAAAAATAGTTTTACTTTAATTAAACAGATGCTAGTATATTAAAGAAACATTTCCAAATATGAGAATACCAATAGAAAATTGAAAATTTACAAAAAATACATTATTTATATAAAAGAGAAAATTTAATAATTTATAACGCTTAATATATACGAAAGATTTTATTTCCCCTTAGTATTGTAAGTTTTAATTTTTACATTTTGAAATTGATACATATATATTTGTATAACGTTTTATTACGTGATTGTTGTTTGCAAAATAGTCATTTTAATAAAAATTTCTAAAAGTGTTTACAATGTTAAAAAAATTAGCAAGTTATTCAAAAAGCAAAAGATAAAAATTCAAAATGTATTTACAAAATAGTTGTATGATAACTAAATTTAGTTTATGCAATTTGTCGAATAAGAGATTGAGAGGTAATTTGTAATTAAGTTTATAGGTAAATTAGATTTTAATACAATTATGAAGAATGGTTTCTGGAAAGCTTAATATTGGTATGTGTACCAAAATTATTAAATATTTGTAATATTTTAAATAACAGTCCAGCGCAAAATAACTCTTTCAATTAGAAAAAAATTATAAAATTTTTATATTCTAACTGATTTATATTAATAAGTTTTTCAAAACACAAGTTTTTAAATTAAGAGATTCATGATTCATATTTGTTATAAAAAATTCATTCAATTTTCCCAATTTCATTATAAATATGTAATGCTAAAAACATCGAATAGCTATAATTCCCTTAGAAATGTTTTATATAAAATAAGAAAGTTGTACGGAATATTTTTTTTCATATCTCAATAAAATTCGCATAAATATACATAATTACCTATTAATATAAATAACAGGTTTGTGAGTTGGATTGAGATTATTGTCTCACATTATACAGTCTCCAAACTTGAAACTATTCTACATTAACTTTAAATTTGAATTAAGGATAAAATTTTAATTAAATTAAAATTTTTTAAATTGAATTAAAAATTTATGATTGCGTTCATAAATCCATAAAAAGAACACGATACATAAAATGCAACTCGTTTAAAAAAATGACGAACAAATAAAATCACGAAATTTTAAATAATACTCATTTTAAAATCAATGAAAAGTTTAAAAAATGAAACTATGATCTAGTCGTGTCGTTTTTTAAATAACTATACATATTAAGTAAATGTACTTACATACATACATATACACATATTATTACTTTTCTTTTAATATTATTTTTTTATTTAAAACATTACATTAACATTTCTTTTATGAAAATTAAGAATGTGCAGAATAGAGTGAATAATTATTTTCGCTCTTTTTATTTTGTATAATGAACTTGAACGAAATTCATATATTTGTAAATAAAAATAGGTACAGGTAATTGATACTCCTATTAATTTCAAATTTTTTAAAGTAAATCTATTTTAATAGTTAATAGGTATCAATAGATGAAAGTTGTCATAATTTGCCATAATTTTAGTATAGTATGATAGTATTGATTATTTTATTTTATCTGTATTTTTTTTGTATTTTTTAAACAATAATAATGATTTCTTTCAAGGTTGTTTTAAAAAATTTTTAATTTTAAGTTTTTATTTTTCTTAAAAGTCACTTTAAAAATAAAATTCTAAACGATTTGATTAATTTTTTTAAAAAATCAAGTGACAAAATTTTACAAATTATTCTATATAATATGTTTTTCTTTTTTTTGTGTTTCTAAATTACATATGTATTTTTAAATTAAGAAAAAATGTGAGAATACAAACATATTAGAAATTAAAACTAAAAGCTATCTAAGAAGTATTGTTAACGTTTTTATGCAACGTTACTAAAACAAATTTCAAAGCTTTAGGTCTATATTTTTTAAGAAAAAAGGTAACAAATACATGAATATACATATAGCTTTCGCTATCCATAAATTAAATATTTTTAAACGTTCATAAAACCGTAAACAATATCAATTCTTTGTTTTTTTTTTTTCAATTTTGATATAATATTTTTAAATAGATGTTTTTATAGCTTCATTTTGAAAATGAATTGATTCAATATATTGATTCAAATGATTGAATTTTTCCTGAATATTTAAATTACAGGTATCTCATTTTTATGTTATGTTCAAGTTTTGCTTCATTTACTAAATTTTTATATTTTTATGTGAAATATTTATGGTATTCATTAGATATCATGAATTCTTATAAATAACAGAGTTCTTTGTATATTGTTTTCTTTTCATTTTACAATATTTTATGATCAGTGTTAACATTGTAAATCTAGAAAAAAGAAATATGTATAAAAAAAGAAAACATTTTATTATAAATTCAACTTGATTTGATTTTTTTTCAATTTTTATTAACCAAGTAAAAATATTTTTTTTAGGAGGAGTTTGGAAAATAAAATTCATAACTAAGACATCTTTAATGAAGCGAAATTCTATGAAGAGGAAAGTGAAATTATATTCGTATATTTATAGAAGACTGGCCTTTTTATTATTTCTTTTTTTTATATAACAATGATAACTACGATTTTCAGATTATAATCTAATTAAAGAATAAAATATCTATGAAAAATCAAATAGAAAATACAAATTGCTGAAAGTATAAAATGGGGCCCATAAAAAAAAAAAAAAACTTGTTTTATTTCTATACAATTTTTTAGCTCTTATATTTTAAAATATATGTAAATGCATATGCATATATATATATATATATATTTATATGAATATATAAATATAATATATATATGTACGTATACATTAATGTACATACATATAAGTAATATGCTTTCATATTTTAAATTTTTTATTTTTCTCTTTTTTTTATGTTTTCTTTTTACATTTTGAATAATACACAATTATTTTTACTGTTAAATTATAAAAACCATATTTCAAATTTGTTTTAAATAAATTTGCTTTTTTGAATAATAATTGAAGTTCTATTACACAAGCCTGCATTTAAAACAAAGTTAATTTATTATTTTTCTAATAAAAAAAAAGTTTTTAAATGGAATAAGCTTAGATTGTGTGTGTAATCTTTTTTTATTTTATTAAAAAGAATTAATTAAATTTATTGAATGCGTAATAACCTTAATTTTGTGAATATTTTTCATTATGTACAACATGTGTGTAAATTAAAATTTATACTTTTAAATTACTTTTTTAGTGTAACATTTAACATAAATTTTATTTATTTGTATAAATAATAATTAAAAATAAGAAAAATATAGTTTCGAATATCAAAAATTTAATTTTTATCTCATGTTTTAAAGTCATAGTAATCAAATTTTAAAATGTTAATATGTTTGCTTAATGTTATTTTAAAATTAAAAATTGATTCTTCTTGATTTATTAGGGTAAAGTAAAGATTAAGTGAAGACGTTCTTACATATTTTTAATTTAAAGCCTTGTATATTATAACTTTTTTTTTTATTTTATTTTGATGGAGATATCTTTATAAATCACTACAGTCGACATGCTGTTTGTAAGACACATTTCTTCTAAATTATTCGTTTTACAAAGTTTGAATTGTAATATTTTATTTTTATCAATTTGGTTTATTTTGTTTTTCAATACATTTTTCTCTTTTCATACAATTAAAATTGCTTTAGAACTTTTTGCAACCTGTAATGAAAACTTTTTTTTTGCATTTCACATGTCATTTAATAGATTATTTTTTCTCGTATCATTTAAAACAAAAAAAAAAAAATTCAATCCAGAAACACAAAATTCCACTCTTCTACCATCTGCAATTACAGATTTAATGTTATGGTGTCAAATGCATTCATGTGACCAATGCGGCAAATCATACAAAACGCGAAAAAGTTTAAGTCGTCATAGACGGTTTGAGTGCCGCTTTACTATAGAACGCCCAGTATTCCAATGCCCATCATGTAGTTATGCTGCAAAACGTAGTGATAATTTAACTAAACATATTCGCACACATTTTCCGAAATTAGGAACAAATAAACCAAACAGTGGACGAACAACATTAGCTGAAGCAGCTGCAGTATTCTCTATGCATCATCATACATCAATTCCAACTAGTGTAATCGAAAAAAAATACGTTCCAATGATGTTTAAAATGGGTTTAAAATGAATTAAAAACAAATCAAAAAATATTTTTTTATTTGCAAAATACAGAGTATTACAACAAAATGAGCTTGTGACAAACAAATAAGTTTAATTTTCAAATTAATAACAGGTTTTCTTATCTATAAAGTAATCTTTTAGAAATTCTTGGCCGAACAAATCCACATATTTGTCATAGATCTTTAATTTTAAAATTAAATTATTTACTTAATTTATTTTGTTGCTGAAATTTTCTAAAAAAAAACATTTTATGAATAAACTTAATGTCATTTAAAACTCGGATTAAAAATCTTTATTTTGTTGAGGATTTCTATTATTCAGCGAAAATACTCAAATTTAGTGGTTAAAGAATGATATCTGTGTTCTTAATTAATTTCTATTGAATCAACTACCCAACATTTTAAACATCATTATATAATTATGATTTTTTGAATGATTTATTATTAGTACCAAAATATTTTACTTAACTAAGTATATATAAATGTATGTACCCAATGTAACTATACTTTGACTTTTTGCATTTACATTTAAAATTATTTTATATAACAATTATTTTTCTATAAATTTATTAGTTAACATAATTCCTAACCATTACTTTAATAGACTTGTTCCTTCATTTTAATTTGAGAATGCTTTTTATCTTGATATATTTATTAAAAAACAATAAAAATTCTAAAAATTTTGATTAAAATTTAACTAAAATACGTACATTTATTTAATAATATGTAAAATTTAAAAAAATAAAAATGTGTTTGTTGTAATATGAAATAATCCAAAAATTACTTAAATTTAATATTCAATTTTAATTCAAATTAGTTTTAAGCTTTTCTTTCATGAATATTTTGTCAAGTTTGGCTTCAGTAAACACTTATTTTTGATAACAAATATTTGTTCTCTTTAATTTGAAAAGCAAAATTGAAATACGTCCTAAGGAAAATAAAAACAAAATAATCTAGTCGTGTATTTTTACTACATATATGATTATATTTATTGATTAATTAATTATTTATCTATTTAAAAAACTTCTTTATGTATTTGAAATTAAGTTAAGAATTTAATTAGTAACTATTTATAAAAAAGTACTGAAATTTGTTTTTTTTTTATCAACATATTTTTATAAATTAATAAATATAATAGTTTTAGGCTCTTAATTAAAGGTATAATACACATTTTGCATTCCATTATACTTAACGCAAAAAAAAATAAAAATAAGTGTACTAAAAAAATATTTTTCTAAACTGTAGTATAGAAAATAAATTAAAGAATATAAAATAAATTTTTCTTATATATTTACAATTTAGAAGTTAATGAAAACTAAGAGAGTAACTGAATCCTATATAGGTTTTTTTACAATATACATATAAATAATATATATTTTGTAAGATTTTTAAAAGTATGTAAAAGTTTGAAGTTCTAAACAAAACAAATATTAAATTACTATTAAATTAAGTCATGGTTCCACCAAAATCTATATGTAAGTATATATATATATATGTATATATATATGTATATTATATATATATATATATAGATGTATGATATATGAAATAGGCGTTGAAGTACTTTAATTAGAGAACTACAAAAATTAAGAAAAGAATTTATATCGTTAATCAATTTCAACCATCTATAAAAAAAATACCCATAAAATTTTATAATTCGTAGATTTTCTGGATGTTCTGCCAGCTATACTTCAATGTCAGCAACAAATCAATGGACGTTTTATATGTCAATTTTGTGGCAAATCATATGCATCAAGAGGAAGTCTTGGTAGGCATGCACGTTATGAATGCCCATTTACTGGCGCTACACCAAAATTTCAATGTCCTCATTGTGATTTTGCAACAAAACGTAAAGATAATTTAAAATGTCATATAATAACACATTTAAAAAGAAAAGTATTTCGAAAAGATGGAATAAAACATGAATCATTTTCTAGTTAGGACATACATAATTATTAGAAAAAAAAACAAAAAAAATGCAATATAATCTAATAAGGAAACTTTTACTATTTCTACTTTTTCTTTTGTATTTTATTAACATAAAATCTATTATCGGACTGATACAAACGAATGAAAAACAAAATGTTTATAAAAAAATATAAACATTATTTTTTTTTTATTATAACAAAAGTACTTTAATTTTGTCCATAATCGTCGTTGAAGTTTTTTCTTTCATATCCAAGAATAAATTTATAATTTAATTTATAATAATTGTAAATGATCAATAGTACAAAAGATTTATTAAATAATATACCTTTTTGCAAACCAGTTAGCTTCTAATTTTAATTTAATGATTAGAAAATGTAATCCATAAATATATATATATATATATATATATATATATATATATATGTGTGTGTTGGTGTGTGTGTATAATATTTACAAAAATTTAAACACAAGTTTGAAATTAACAATTATTAAATGTTTTTAAAAACTAATAGTTCCATTAACAAAAAAAAGTTAAGAATATCTCAATTCAACAAAATGGTTTTTAATTAATAAATATTAATTATTAACTTAAATTGATTTATTGAGTATAACTGAAAAAGTATAAGAAAAAATTACAGTAAAAAGAAAAAAAATAGTGCCTGATTTATAAATTTTAAATAACACTTTAAAATAGTATGTGCCATTAAACAAAAAACTAGGAAAATCAAAAAAATAAATAGTAGATCACTTATATATATTAAAAATTCTTTTTTTTGTAATATGCCCGAAGTTTTTTTTCATTTTTTAAAAATATTATGACAGATTATATTGCATTATTTCTTTTAAAATATTAAGTATGTAAATTTATTTCATTTTATATACTAGAAAAAAAAATTTTTTTAAAAACGAAAAAAACTCATTATAAATAATTAAGAATTATTGGTTAAAATAAGTTTCCGCAAAATTATATTTAAAAAAATACGCAAAAATCTAAGGCTGAACGTATAACTAAATAACAAAAATATGTTAAAAAAATCAATACGAATATTATACATGTATACATTTGTTACGGTGAAATGTTACTTTTGAAATTATATAAACAAATGTTTTTAATATCAAGCATGATATTTGTGTAAAATGAAAATTTTTATCTTCGTATTCTCAACTTTAAAAAATTTTTTATTATTTTATTTGGACTTTGTTTAGCAATTTCAATTAACAGTAATTTTTTAGCAATCAAAAGGTTTTATACTTTTTTCAAAAATAAATTTCAAGCTTTTTTTTTTCTTTTATACATATTAAATTTTCGAAATATGACTATAAATTGCTAAATAATAGTAAATATGATATTATTATCAAAATACATAAAAAATTTCTTTACAATTTTCATTCGAAATATATTAATTAAATTTATAATATGTAAGTATGTAATTATATATTTAATAAAAAATATTATAAATAGTTTGATGTAATCATGCGTTTATAGGATTGTGGCAATTAATTTTGTGCTGCAAAACAGAACATTTAATAGAATATTATTTTTTATAATAAATAAGTCAATTCATGCAATTACGTTACAATTTAATTTATTTCAATACTGCATTAATTAGCATGCTAGATTCCGATAATAATTTTTTGTAGGAAATAAAAAAAAACCAAAAATATTTTTAAATAATGCCAAAACTGAATCAAATGAGATTTATTTATAAATTATTGATATGAAATGAAAAAGAAAAAATAATTAAAAATATTTTATACATACATACGTACAAAAAAAGTATATTTTTTTCTATATAGTTCTTTGTATACGTATATAGAAATCTAGTTTTATTAACTCTAATTTAAGTATATGCATATTATAGCTTATATACATATATAGAAATACATTAATGTAATATTATTTTTAAAAAATTTTCAATTTAATTTACGAATCTCAAATACTGTTTTTACTTATTAAAATAAGCAATTGAATCTTGCCAAAGAGTAAATAATATTATTATAATAAAAATAATTATATTATATTATATTATCTAATTCAATTTTATTTTAGGAACAATTTTTTGTTGCCATATTTTATTATGATTATCTGTGAAATCCAAATTGCAAGTAAAACACAAACTTTAGAAAGTTTTATTATCCAAATTGTTAATTGAAAAATTTTTACAATTTCAACTGATCCAAAAGGTTTAGTAAACGCCAAATAAAAGTAAGAATAAAGCAAACCGCGTATCTAACTAGTTGAGTATACTTAATTTAAACTTTGAAAACATAGATCGCTTTGAAAATTTAAATCGAGCAGATGAACATTTTTATGTGAAATTTAAAATTTTTTTTAAATTTCATTTTTTTTTATAAAATCATCTTAAAATAAACATCAATTTAGATCATCTTAAAATAAACTTTATATTTTTTTGCAATGTATTGTTTAGGTAACATAAATTTGTATTAGTGCGGTATATAAACTATATTCAATTTTTATTAATATTTTGACATCCAGTGATTACTTATTTTAAATTTTTTTTATATTCAAATATTTTTCGAATAAGTTTCCATTTTGACAATGCATCCCCTGTCGTTTATTAGAAGGTAATAAATTTAGAAAAAAAGAAAAGTTTTTCCATTATTTTCCAAAAAAACACTGTTTGAATTTATTCTAAAATTTGTATCATCAATTTTTGTGCAATAAGTCAGTCATAATTATTTATGCACTATTATACATTTATTTATGCATTTTAATATGCATTAATTTACTATTTTTTGTTCCAATCAACATATGCATAGATACATAAATAATATATTAAATTTAAAAATACAATTTTTGAAAGTTTTTAAATTTGTATAATTTCTACGAATATTTCGCTTTTCTGGAAAATTTGTGTACCAATTTTATAATTTTTTTTAATAGATATACATAATTATAATTGCGTTCTTTGAATATTTGATTGAGTGACTTAAATTATATAAAATAAAGTGAATGACCGAAACGAAAAATTCTAAAGTTTATGTAGTTTTATTACATAAAAGTTTATTATTATTATTATTATTGAGTTTCATTCTAAAACTTTGGTTATCTAATTTTAAATAACATAAACCAAAAGTGGCAAGTTAAAACTAAAATTGTATTTATTGACAAAAAACTAACTAATTTTGTCTTTAAATCCGGAAAATTTTAAGCATAAATTTTATGATATATATAAACATATTTTATGTTTGTATTAAAAATTGTATTAAAATAAAACGTGCATAAACTAAAAATAAAATAGACAAAAAAAATTTAATTAACAGAAACATATATTTTATAAAATATATTTTTATATTGAACAATTATATTCTTAAAAAAAATAATTAATATTAAGGCAAAAAAACATGAATATCTGATAGTATAACATTTTAAGGTTAAATTATACAATAAATTAAATATAAGAGCATTAATAAATATTCGCTAAATAACATAGATAAAAAATTTTTACTTAAAATTATATAAATAATTTATAATAACACGATAGAAAAAATCGTTTTCCCGAAAATTTAAATTTTTTTAGATAAACCGATAGCGATATATTTTTTTAAAATATTCTAGTGTGACAGTTTGTTTAGTTTTTTGTAAGGATGGATAATTTTCTAAAGTTTTTGAGCTTTAAGACATGTTTAACAAGCCAACAAGTTTTTTAAAAAGCAAACTTTCGCAATTTTTATGTTGTATTAATATTTTTTTTAATACGTTTATTTTATTGTATACTTTATCTGAAAAAATATGTAAAATGAAAAGTAAACTAAAGTGTAACTTTTAATTTTTTGAATAAAATATTTTACATATGCAGCAATAAAAATGAAAATAAAAACTATATATTATTAAAAATATGAAAAAAATAAAATAAGAAATTTTTGTATGCAAAGTTTGAGAATTTTTTTTTTATTTTTTATACATTACAAATAAATGCAAATATATACTTTGGAAACAAAAAGAAAAAAAACAGAAAAATTTGTACTTATTTATACATAAAAGATAAAAAATATTCCATTTTAAAAGTATTTCTTGCAGTTTTTTTAAATCATCTCAGATTCATCATTTCATATCTTTTCATATCAGATTCGTTAAATTATCATACATATCTGTGTAAATAAATTTCATGAAATGTAATATTTGTGTTTTGTTAGTTTTTGCTATTTATTTTGAAAAATTTCATTTATTTCAAACAACTTAAAACATCATATATACTAAAGCAAATTATATACTTCTTCATCGCCGTTATACATAATATTTATTACACAATTTTATTATACGGTATCACATTTATAAAACCTATAAGTAAAACAGAATGTTTAACTAAAACAGAATTCCTATAAAGCAAAATAAAGTAGAATAACGGATTCGTACGAATAAACAATAACTGATTTAGGGTCTAACATAGTTGAAATCGAAATTGGTTTTATTGGAAATTCATCTAAAATATTTAATCAAAAACAAGTAATATTACATAATATGTATATTACTTGTTTTTGATTCTTTTTTTTTCTAAATTTTTTTTACACAGACATTAATTTTTTGCTTTAATTAAATTAAGAAGAAATAATAGCAATAGTAATAATAATAATAATGATAATATTAATAATAATAATAGCAATATTAATAATAATAATGATAATAATAATAACAGTAATGATAATATGAGAAACTTTAAAAATCAAAATGATAATGATAATAGGAGGAACTTTAGAAATCAAAAATTAATATTAATTTAATTTTTATTATTTATTCTTAAATAACATATGTGAAATTTTTATTGTAAAAACGGTTGGTTTTTTCTATTTATTTTTTTTAATTAATTGAAATTTGCAGATGGATTTCCAGCCTCTTTGATATCATTTCAACCGCTTATATCGCTTCGGGATACTGCTCAATTGTTAAGGCGTGATTATTGGTACGAATTAAAATTTTCGGATTTATTCAAATTCATCAATTCTGATGGACGCTACCAATGCCCTAGACAAAATTGTTTAAAAAACTACAAGGACGCTAGTTCGTTGCAAAGACATATTCGGTAAGTTGATGATTTTAGACGCTTTAATAGTTTATATGTGAATAGTATAAAATTATATTTAATTAAATTACTTTGCCAGTTTTACTGCTTGAATTTTATTAAATAATGTTTTTCTTTTATTATTGTAATTCATTTTCAGATACGAATGTGGTGGGCAAAAGAAATTTCGTTGCATGATGTGTGGTAAGGCTTTTTCGCAAAGTTCACATTTGAAACGTCACCTAGAATCAGGTGTTTGTGTCAAATACTATTTATAATCCAAGTTTTATATTACACCACTGATATCAAAACAAATTTTAAACGGAAACTGACGAATTTATTTAACATTTTATAATAATAAATTATATAGTCATAAAATAAAATAAAAAAATCAATACATTTTGAAATTATATAAAAATATATAGAAACAATAATAAAACAAATATAATCGTAGATAAAGTTATTAAAACAAGATATATATACACACAAATATTATCAAATTTAATAAATTATTTCAAAATAAGCAAAAATAAAAACAGAAAGTATAGTAAATTATAAGATTTTAACATATTGCGTTCGAAAATTTAGGAAAAAAAAATAATTTAAAAAACATACTAGTAACACCCAATAATAAATAAAGTATGAGATCAGGTATATTTTTGTCGAAAAAAAAATATATATGTATAGCTTAATAGAAATATAAAAATGTTATTTTTAACAAATAATTAAATTATTATGAAGTTAATTCAATAGATATATATTTATTTCGTTTGAGAAATTAAACAAAAAAACAACAGTCTTGCCAAAAAAAATAAACAAAAACAAAGAAATTGTTAAAAACAAAATTATATAATCAAATTATACAAATCCATAAACAAAATATATATATATTTATATATATCATTAGTTTTAAAAAAAGTTATATTTAACATGAATTGTTGAAAAAATTATTTAATTATTATATATTAAACGTTATATTTATTAAATTATTATTATTTAGACAAGTTAAATTGAAAAAGAAAAAATTATCAATGTTGATTACTTTTTAGAATATACATAATATATTAATTTTAATCAAAAACCGAAAAAGATATATATATATAAAACAAGTTAAATTTGCTGTATTAAAATATTTGAGAAAATTATGTAAGAATTATATTATAAGGAATATGTAAAATTGATTAATTACATTTAAAATATGTACCTAAAATGAGCCACCAAATATTGAATCATATTAAAATTAATAGTTTTTTTTTTAATTTTTCTTTTTACATGATGGATCTTAGTTGAGTTTAAATTAATTTTATTACGTATATAAAAATTATAAAAAGAATTAACGAAATAATAAAGTGTTTAGTACAATTTTTATTAATGTTAAGACTTTTGTTAGCAATTAAATAAATGAAATTTTTAATTTATTTTTAAAAGGTATTGAACGAGTTTAATTAAAAAATTAAAAAATGATTTATTTACATTTATAACATATATATGTATCTACACATAGGTTAATGTATATAAAAAATTAACTAAGTGCCATAACTAAATTGAAATTTTATTGAAAAAACTTCACTGTATGAAATACAGTGAATAAAAATTTTCTGTTTTGAGATTTTTTTAAAATCTACTAAAAGCTATATGGCTAAAAATTACGCGCACTTTATTTTTAACTTTTGAAATACTAAATCTTTATAATCAGATAAAAAAAAAACTTGCAATATTATTTAATTTTATTGTTATTTGTTTTCATTTTTTTATTTTTCAAAGATTAATTTAAATTCAAATAAATTTATATTAGTATAAACTATGATAGTGTAATTATAATTTTTACTTTAGTTTTTTTTTCTTAAAAATTTAACTGTTATTGTTACTACTGTTATATAATTTTAAAAGTTTTGCTTTTGTATATATATTATATTTATTTATTTCTATTTATTCATTATAAATTATGCTTACAATTTATATTTAATTGTGGTCATCTGAAATAAATTCATATTTCCACTAAAGTCATTACTCAACAATTATTATAAAAAAATAAATAAAAATAATAAATATAGTTAATATAAAAAATCTGATTTTCTTATATATATACGTATATATATAAATTTATTCAATTTTTATTGAAAAATATTTTAATAGTTTGAAAATCAGTTAAGAAAATTAAATAATATAGAATTTCATATCACATGTGGTCTAGAACTACTATATTATAGGTAATGTTATTGAAGTTCAAAATTAAGTTTAAAATTAATATTAAAAATTAAATCTTTATAATATAAAAAATATAAAAAAGGCACTTTAAAATATGTTTTATTATAGTTTTATCGTTTTTCCTGATTATAAAAATCCTATAATAAAAAATTAAACTCTAAGATATTATATTTTTAATTACTGAAAAAATCAAAAGAGAGTTTTAATCTAAACGAAAAAATAACAATATTAATAAATTAATTAATATTTTTACTGAGATTGCCATAAAATACATACTCAATAAGTCCTAAATTTAGTATTTTTAGAAGAATTATGTTCTAAAAGAATCTTATTAATAGTATAAGAAAAGTTCATATATCAAAGATAAAAAAAAGATAAATACAAAAGTATAGAGGAAAATAAATTATTAATGAAAATGAAATAAATTCGAATATTTTTACAAAAAAAAAAAACTAAGGTATTTGTTTTATTTATTTTCACATATTTGTCTTAGTTTTTAATCTTAAGTCGAGTTAATTCATCTAATTATTTTAAGTAATTGAACAAAATATGAAAAATCATATAAAGTGTGTTTACATGTATTTCTTTTTTATATTTTAGATAAACAGAATTTCAGCTTAAATTTACCTATGAAAACTACTTCTTCTGAAGCAAAGGTCGCATCAAAAGATCAAAATATTGGTAACGCTGAATTGCTACTCGAAGATGATTCTTTCGAATATGTTAATTCTATAGACGATGATTCAGAAATTTTATATTATATTGACGAAAATAATTCAGTTCCGGATGGCATTAATAAAATTAAAACTGATGCTTGTACTCCATATCAAAATAAACATATTGAAAATTGTGTGAAGAAGGACAGAGATATTCAATGTTTTAATGGAAATGTGATGCCAAACGTGTTTGTTTTAAACAAAATTATGAATGTAATACCAAAAATACTAACTAAAGAATTGGAATCACTTTCCCCAGCAAATTCAAAAACTATTACAACAAAACCTTCAGTACCATCTTCTATCGTGTCGAGAATACCTCCATCAGTTAAATCATTACAATCGCCTATAGTTTCCACATTGCAAAAACATATAACAAAACAATTCAAATCTGCAAATATTGTTCAAAAAATTACAATAACTCCGAACACTTTACCGATATTAACATCCAATCCAAATAGCACAAGAGGTTTACATCAACATCATAAACATAAGAACTTAAAGTGTCACCAACTAAAAAAACATGATCAAATGCAAGTGTCTCAATTTAATGAGCAACGACAAAAAGAAAAAACTCAATCGATACTTTCTCATGAATTATTGAAGGAGGACGACTTGAATACTTTGCCTGTGTCTGATAAAATCGTAAATCTTCAGATGTCAAATTCATCCGTACCGTTTCAAGAACGACGTTTATCTAACAACATTGTAAAGCAATCGCGGAAAGCATTGTTTCAAAATACCTTTAAATGCCATTTATGTGGCTTCAGTTGCATTGAAAAGTATATTCTAATGCAACATTTTGATGTAGAGCATCCACAATAGAATTATTAATATATTAGAAATGAAAAAAAAATTGTATTCTTCTATTTTCTTTAAAAAATTTAATTGTTTGTATGATACATAAAATAAAAATTAAAAAACCAATATGATGTGTCCCAAATACAATTCTCTTTTACTTTCGGAACTTCAATATATTAATACATTTTTGAAGTCAGGTCAACATTATATTTTTTGTTTTCGATGTTCTATAATATAAATAATATAATGTTGCTACCGTAATTACAGTAGACGGTACTACCTGTAACTGTTAGTTGTATTTTTAATCGAAATTAGATATTCAAGCGATTATGTTTTATATGTTTCATTCGGCACTCTTATTTATATTTTAGATAAAATTTTCGAAATTAAAAAAAAAATTCCTAAAATTTTGTATTGATTAGCTAATTTCGATTAAAATAACGTAATCACGTAATTGTTAATTGAGCGAAAAGTAAGTAATTTTATGAAAAGTAAAATTTTAGAAAAATTTTATCATATGTTTTATGATTTTTTTAAATAACTCAATTTATATTGGATTTGTTTTTAAATGTCAGTAGGGAGGGTAAAATTAATAATTTAAAATGCAAAATATAAATTTTGGACATATGTATACAAAAACTTTTGTGCAGGCTTTAAATATTTTAATAATAAAACGTCATTTTAAGTGAAATTGCGAGATTTTTTGTGACTTTGGAACTGATGAATATTTCAAAATAAAGACATATTGAACTAGTTTTGGGGATTAAATAAATATAAACTTCTGGTTTCGTTCTGTGCGAGCGCTTTAAGAAAATTCTTAAAGTTTTTTATTTTGACTTATAAGATGTAATAATTAAAATTAATTTTGTAACAATTTTTAAATATATATGTATGTACATTTTTCTTACAATATTATTTATCCTTATTCTTTTCATTTTTATTAATCTTTCTTTAAAATATTTTTGTCATTAAAACAAATATTTTGTTTTTATATTAATTTTGAATTTTATTTAATTTGTTCCAGAATTTAAAAAAATGGAAAAATTTGATTATTGGAATTCATTGTTGAAATATAAAATTTACTGACGTCCTAGATTTTAACGAAAATATATAAATTATACTACAGCTTTACCTATGCAAACAGCTTCAATGAGAAAATTCTGTAAAATTAGACATTTAAAGCTTCAAAAATATCATGTTTTGGTTGTGAATTAAATATTAAAAATTTTAAATAGCAAATAAAATTTTTTTATGAGCTTTTCAATTTTGTCATGTTATGTTGTCTGTGGAATATATATTTTTTATTAAATAATAATTCAAAATTTTGGGTAATTACTTTAAAATGGATTACGAATCTCATCGTCACAACGTTTGTATTAAGGAATTAAATTAAAAAAAATCATTAATTTACTTGTGAATTCCTTGTGCTTTAACATCATTATTTCGGCAAGTTAATATCAATCATTGTGAATATATGTGTGCAACTGAGAAAAAAAATTTACTTGAATATTGAGATATCTTTAATGACTAAAATAGTCATTAAAGTCTAAAATAGTCAATTAACGAGGAGTTCTGAAGAAGCTGAAATTAAAAACAAGGTTAATAATCTTCGAGATCTTACAAACTATGCTAATACTTTTATTTTATACTTAAAAATAAAAAAATAAAATCATTATTAATAATTATTGTAATTTTATAAATTTAAAATAAAAGAAAAGTTTTTAATTTTTTAACATGTTTCCACAAAAGATTTGAAAATAATTAAAAAGCCATTTTTTTTATGAAAATAGTATATAAACTACTGACTATATTTTTTTGAACTCGAAAAGCCTTAAAAAAACTACAAATATTGATATATCCATTAATATAAAGCCCTTTTATCCTGTAATTTTTATTATTTTATTAGAAAAAAATCCCACCCAATTGATCCATTAACTTTTTGCTTTAAAATATTTCTATGGTCTTAGTTTAATTTTTGTTATTTTAATTATAAAAATATTATTTTTAAAGTACTGTTTCATAGTGATATTTTGTCTCACGGCAAAGTTACTTTATTTTTTATTAATATTCTTTTTCTTATTTACTTTATTGCAGAATGCTACTCTCTCGAAAACTATTGGGAATATGAGAATCAAGAACTTAAATCTGTAACATCATTAAACAATATGAGAAACAATAATGAAAACCATTTTTATCATAATCAAGAGGATAATAACTATAAAGAAGATGAAGAACATGGGATGCGAGATGGCTTGGAAATACTTCGTACAGACTCCATAGGTGAAAATAAAAAAGATGAGAATTGGAAACGGAAATTTAGATATGAGCAGTTAGAAGAACTAGAATTGAAAACACACATATGTCCAAATTGTGAAAAATCGTATGCATACAAAAAGAATTTAAACAGGCATTTAAAATATGAATGCGGTATTAAACCGCAGATAATTTGCAAATATTGCAATTATAGAGCAAGATATAAAACCAGTTTGAAATTGCATATGAATGCACGACATCCAAATGATCTTTTAAAAAAAAGGAGAAAAACTGATTAAAAAATTTTTGATTAAAATTCTTTATCTAATATGTACTTATATTTCGTTCGTAATATTTATTTGTGTTCTCGGACGAAATATCTTAACAATTTAAAGTTCAATAAAAATATAAACTCATGAAAACATTTTTTTGGGTTGTGGTATGACAATGTAATACATATAAAGAATTAAAATATCATTTTTGAAACAAAATTTTCTTGAAGAGTGAATTGTTTGAATAAAATATATGAATATTTTTAATTTTTTCTCAATTCTCGGTTTAGTATTATTTCAAATAATTTAACTTCAGCAAACATGAGTTTCGGTATTTACATGTGAATATAAGATTGTTGCAGTAATTTAAACTTTTCTCGCAGCCAATATTTTAATATATTTGTATTCAAATATTGGTTGCGAAAAAAACAATTGTATTTGAATTAAAAAAAAAATATTATTATAAATTAATTAATTATAAAAGTTACTTAAGCAGGAAAACCAAATCACCGCAAAGATGTTTTGTTTCAATTGATTCTCAAAACTGATGTGCATTGCTTATAAATTCGCATGAGTATTAAAAAGTCAAAAAAAAAAAATATAGAATGAAAAATTATTAACTAAAATCATATTTCATGTTCATTTCATTTGTAACATAATTCCATTTTTAAAACAAAGTGCCAAGAAAAAACACTTTCTTTATAATTTCTATATGTTATTTTTATGTTATTACTTTCAAGAAAACTCCCACTATCATCACGACCAATTTTCAATGTTTCATTACGATAAACTTTAATTTATTTTTTAAATATTACATATTTAAAAAATAAATTAAAAATTCATTCATTAAAATCTTTCTAATTATTAATATGTGTATTGTGCACATGTTTGTATAAATTTATTATTTTTATGTTGATTATTTTATTTACAATAAAATTTTCCTTTTTTTATTCTTTTTCAGGATTCAGAAATGAAATTTCTGTTTTATTTTCGATTATAAATTAATTTCTAAAAAAAATATTTTTATTTTTTTTCTTTTTTAATGAGATTTTGAAAATACAAAAAAATGTTTTCAAATAATGTGTAAAAATGAAAGAATGTGAAAGATAATTTGTTGTTTTTTACATTACAGGATGATCTCAGCAAAAGTTTTCTAAAAGATTTTTTTGTATATATATTGAACGTTTTGAATTAGAATATTAACTAACAAAGTTACAAAACAAGTTTGTTAAACATAAAAAAGACAAAACTTTTGATTACAACTATATATATATATAATATTAAAACGAAAATATACATAAGTAGAAAAATTCTATTATCATCAAATGTATATGAATGTAGTGTAAAAATTTAAATAATTAAACAATTAAAAATAATAAGTGTTGTATATATTAAAAAAAATTGGAAATAAATATTTAATATAAAAAACGTTAAAAGCAAACAAGTTATTTACAAAAAAAAAGGAAAAAAATTAAACCAAAATGTGTTCAATAACAATTTTTATTTAAGAAAATATGATATATGTAAATATTTATAACATATAAAAAATATTTGGGATATGCATAATATATTTTATAATAATATTAGACAAAATATTGCATAATATTTAGTTCACTGATTCGTTCTATTTGTACAGAATTATTATGTTAATATTTTAACTTGTATATTTTATTGCTCATTTTTGCTGTTTATTTTTTTTTGTTAATATCCTTATAAATAACAGTTACTTTTTAAAGTTGCATAAATTTTTAATTTTGTTGGATTTTTTTTAAACATTCCAAAATTTGTTTTATTGGTTTTTTGTAAATTTTATTAACAAAGAAGTAAGAAGGGGAAGTAATATATCTACCAAGAAAAAGAAAAAAAATTACCAAGAGTTGAAATCAAAATACCAAAGATATTAAGTAAAATACAAATATTTAATCGTGCAAACTACGAAGAAGTAAAAAATATACATATTTGTTTACACAATAATATATATTTTTTCCAAAAAAAATACAAATATAAATTTTATATACAATTGTTATTATAAAAGGGAATGGAATGAGTAACTTTACTTTGTTACCGAATTCTACTGAATTTACTACTTGTAATACTACTATAGATACTGATACTTCTATTACTACTACTTCTATTATGAATCGTTAGTGTGCTTCTTTTTTTATTTTTCTTTTACTTTAAAATAAAAAACCATTAGTTTTAAGAAAAATATTGATAAAAAAAACAGATAAATTAAACTTTTGTTTTTCAAAATTTTATTTTTTTAAGTTAATTATAAATATATACTATAGAAATATAAAACCTATATAATATTCTAATTAGAAAAAATTTAATTCAGCCAAATTAAATTTTAATAAACGTTTTTCACTTTTGTTCTCTATTTTCTGCTCTACTTTACCTGATTGTCATCGAATTAAAATTAAACAGTAAAACATGATAAGAGTGAACAAACAGATATCACTACAGATGAATTTGAATTAGACGATTGCTTACTGGAAAGTAACGATATTGTTATAACCCAAAACAAAGATGGTTTTGTGTTACATGTTAAAAAACTAGGTAATGTTACGTCTTCAAAATTGGCTACTACAGATGAAGAAAATCAAGATCAACAAGAACAGCATCAATCACAACATCTACAGCATCATCAACAACATCATCAAGATCAATCACATTCGCATCAACAACAGCATGTACTTCATCAGCATCATCAGCAACAGCAGCAACAACAGCAACAACAACAACAACAGCATCAACAACAACAACATCATCACCATCAGCAACTACATCATCACTTACAACTTGCAACACCCACCAATGTTGTTGCAGTACCAGGAGTTCATCAGTTGGCATCTGATGACAATCAAGGGAAAACTTTAACGAGTTTGCATCCCATAAAACTTCCATCTGCTGAATGTGGTAATTAGAAATTTTCGGTAGTGTAGAAATGATTCTATTCTGCTTTTGTTTTTATGTTGTAGTTATATACTTTTGATCAATAGCTATAACAATGACCGTTTATACCCATTAAACAAAATTTTGTTTCTGTTTGATTTTTTTTGCGATTTTATCATTTAAAAAATGTAATGCAAAACTCCTTTATTAACCAAACAAAAAAAGTTTTACTTATTTTTCTAATTTTTTTTTTCAAATTACTGTTCGGTAGTAAACTCACTTAAGTATAGACTTTTTTAAAACAGATATTTTGATCGCATCCACCTTCTTTTCCATATATCAAGTTCTTTTATAAATGAAAAAATAGTTGAACAAAAAAATTTTTTTAGCTTCTTTTAAAACTTAATTTAATTAAAATTTACTACAATTCATAAAATAGGGTAAAATGGTATTTAGAGTGGGATAGTTTTAATAGTTTTTCTTTTTTGTTTGATTAATTAAAAAATTATTTTTCACAAATAAATTTTAAAACATTTGACAAATATTTGCATTTCTTTATACATGTACTTGTATACATATTTGTACTGAACTAAAAAAAAGAGACGTATTTGAGTAATTTAAAACATTTTCTAGCCTTAGAATATTATCTTTCGAATATGTTTCGCATTCAAAAGCCAAAACATAACCAATTCTAAATGTTAAATAATCCTCTCTGATACCCTGTTGTTTAGAAATGTTAAACATGTTTGAGGTGAAAAAGTGATAATTGTTAGATAGATTTTTTTGACATATTTTTGAAAATCAATGTCAACTTTTTTTTGAGTAATCAAAACCAATTTATGGATCTTGAATTTGGTAACATCGTAAAAGTTTTTATATTGCATTTCAAATTACATATATGTATATACATTAAGCCTTTATTTTTATATCAGATTTTGAAAAATGTTTGAAATGCAAATGTTTGAAAATGAAAGTTTTGTAAATTTCGCTTTGATAAAAGCTTATAGTAATTAATGAAGGTACAGTTAAAATTTCATCACTGAAATTTATGTTCCCAACTTAACAATGTGAAATATGTTAAAGAGAATTTGTTTTTTAAAACGCGTCTTTTATTAAAATTCATATCTAAAAATTAGTTATTATACATTTTATGTTCATTATGAACATAATGAAGAAAATGACCGCTTTTCAAATAAAGGTTATATTGTATTCATTTGATTACAAATAATACAGTTTTTATCATGAATAATATTACACTAAATAATTGTAATAATTGCCAAAAGTTAATTTTTTTTCTATTTTAGGTTACACATTTTTATACATAAGAATAGAAAGTAAAAAATTATATTATATAAGTTCTTCAGTAATTTATATTGATTTTGTCTTTCAAATTTGTTATTTATTGCCGCACTTCTTACTGATGAAAGGACTCTTCTGTAAACATTTTTCACAAACATATTTTTATATTTCAAACAGCTGTTTATGGTTTCATTTTTTTTACCATATCCAATTTGACATGTCCTTCGTGTTTCAGAAATTGTAGTGGATTTTGTTGAAGTTCTCTCCATACTTTTTGTTTCTTTATCTTGTTCCTGTAAATCTCGGACCCTAAAACTCGATCGATGTGCTTCTATTTCCGTGCACAATTTTATATGACTCATAATGCGCAGGTCAAGTATCAACGTAAATGCAGTACTTACCTTACCCTTCATAATATTGTGCTTCGCATATCCCGTTGGCCCTGACATTTCTTTGAAAATAGTATGAAGTAGGGGTGTTCCAGGTTCAGAAACTTCTTTAATTTTTTGCTAAACTGTTCCATCAATTGCAGTTTCAAAATTCTGATCTTTCCCTTCATACTATTCTACGTCTTCGGAACTAGATAAAAATCTCATTCTTTTTTGTAAACCACTCGTGTTAACAATGTTCTTTTCATCATTATCCGTGTCAAGTTGATCAGAGTCCAGACTATCTAATAGGTCATATATACTACCCTCAGTATCAGAATTTTCTTCTTCATCTATCTCAGAACATAGCTCGATTAAATTATTGATTTCCTCTATTCATTTTCTTCATTTACATATTCGCTCTGGTAGGTTTAGTGTTAAAAATATGTTTATAATTTTAAATTTTCGTTATTAGTAGTCCATAAGTGAATTTAATTAAAACGAAAGAAATACTTAACTAAATAATTTAATTTGTTGAATGAGTTCTTTGATCAAAACTACAATATTTACAACACAAATTATTTTAGAAGGTAGAATTTATTTTTCTATTGTTTTGAATTTGGAGATTTATATTTATAGTATATTTTATAAAAACGTATTATATATACATAATGTTACTACATCTAAATAATATTAATTTTTCTAACTAATTTTTCTTCATAAATATAGAATTAATCAACTTAAAAAAAATTCAACCAACAACATCTGCTATTGCGACAACAGCAATTATTCCGCCGCAGCATTTACAAGAGCATCATACGAATATTGTGACCACAAATTCACAAACACTTAATACAATATTAGGAATACGTGAGGTGAACATTCAACAAAAAAATTTGGGTTCACGTATTAAATATCGTGGAAAATATTCAACAAGTCCAATACAAGATGCAGACGGTACTGTACAATTGTTGGCTACAATATCCCCAAAACAAGAAATTGGTCCAACAACGACAACGGTTATGGCTGGCGAAAAAAAATTTGAAATAGCGGAAATAACTGATTTGAATACACCTCAGGCATCCATAATATCTGATTTAGTTAAATATGCCGAGATCGATGACATTGAATTACCTGATGGTACTAAAATTGGTATTGGGTATGCCCCAACAGAGATTAGTGAACACCATATACAGACGGCACAAGCAGTACAACAAGTTCAACAAGTAACTGATTCACCATCACATGAAATAATACAACACGATCGTAATAGTGGTTCTGGTCAAGAAACAACAATAACTAAAAGTTATACAATATTAACAACAACTCCAATAAAACAAACACAACCGTCACAGCAACATCAGCAGCAAGTGACCACACAACATCAAATTCAACAACATCAAGCACAACAACAAATGCAAATACAGCAACCTCAACAACAGCAACAACAGCATACAACAACGACTACTACGACGACTTATGAATTATCTCTAAGTGATTCATCATTGACGCAAAGTGAAGATAATGAAAAATTGTATGTTTGTCGTCATTGTGGTAAAAAATATCGTTGGAAATCAACTTTAAGGCGACATGAAAATGTAGAATGTGGTGGAAAAGAGCCATGTCATCCTTGTCCGTACTGCACTTACAAGGCTAAACAGCGGGGAAATTTGGGCGTTCATGTCCGCAAACATCATCCAGAGAAACCACAATTAGAAAGTATACGTGGGCGTAAATCGTAAGCAAATTTTTTTTTGTTAACTTTTGCAACTAATTTATATATTTACGTGAAAATGTCGGTATTTAGTTAAATTTATTTCTTACTTAATTAGGACCTACTTAAAAAACGTGAAATACAGATTCGACTCATTTGATGAGCGTCATTTTAATTCAGATAGTAACACATGTTCATTTTATTCCTTTTACTACAATCTTGTAATATCTATACGAGTATATGTTAGAAAAAAAATATATGCTAAAAAAAAATGAAACAATTCCATGAATTTATAGTAATTTTGTTGAAAAAAATCAATTTTCAAATCTTATTTTAAATATTGTATATCAAAATTTTTAAGAAAATTGCAAATTAATATATTTTTTTTTTTCAGGGTGTAACAATGTTAAAGTAATTTGTTTTTTTTTTATTATTAATTAAAATTTTATTTTGTTTTTAGTTAATAATTAGTTATATTTTTAATGTTTCTTGATAATAAGTAAAGAAAAGTTGATTTACTAAATTTGTTATGCAATAAAATATGCATATATATATGTACTTATATATATATATATATATATATATATATATATATATATATATACAAGTATATATATATATATATATATATATACTTGTATATGAATATACCCATATATATATATATATATATGTAAATATACATTTATATATATATATATTTATATATGTATATATATATTTACACATTAATTATTTACATATATGTATACTTAAATATTAATACATAAATATGTAGTAATATTTATGCAATTTATATTTATAAGAAATATTTTATATACATATACAGGGTGTTTGGCATAAGGTGGCAAATAATTTCAGGAATGATTCTTTGATTAATTTTCAGCAAAAAGTTGTATGTGTGTGGGGGAGGTTGCTGATATAAGACATTCAACATAGAATTATGATTACCAGCGTGTCTTACAGGTGATTGATTGTTTTTTATTTTTGGTCTTACAGATTGATTTGAGCCAGAGTTTTCGAGATTCAGCTCGTCAAAGTTAAAATTTTGTTTTTTTTTTAATTTTTTACAAAACTCGAAATTTCTCGAAAATTTCTGTTAATATTTTTATTTTTTTCGATGCGCTACGATGAGATCTAAAAGTTAACCCATATAATATTTTCCCTTATCTGTCATAGTTTTTCCAGTAAAACGTGTTAAATGTGTTGAAAAAACATGCGAAAAATGCATATGTCATACAATTTTTGTTGGAAACTGATCACAGAATCATCCGTAAAATTATTTGCCACCTTAGACGAAACACCCTGCATAACGTTTATTTTTATTTATTATTATGCTTATATTCTATGTATGCGTATATATACGTACATATGTTACAATTCATTTTCATGTAATAAATTGTAACATAATATTTATTTATGTTTGCATTATATTAAAAGACCAATGAACAGCATTCAAAATATTGAATAACGGGGCTATTAATAATAAAAATGAAATTTATTAATTTATTTTTTTTAAAGCCAATTACAGACTTTGTTTTTCATTTCAAATAAATAATTGGTATAAAATAAAATATCATAATTATTATTACATTATTAGCAGAATTTTACACATTACGTTGAGAATTTATGGTTAACAATTATTAATTTTTCGTTGAACAAGAGGAAATTTTTTCAAATATAAAAGAGAATAGCAATTAAGTGCTTATAAATTTTTCGTGATTGCAGGTTCAATTTTTTTATGTTTTGTAAAATTGATTTAATGAAAATCTCTAAATTTTGTATGACATTTTATTAAAACTTGTGTACATTAAATAATAATTTTCATTCATATGTAATTATAACTATTAATCTCCTATTATTTATTTTCTCTCGTTAGAATAAAATTTGCAGTATAAGAAAATATAAAAAAAAATTATGTTCGTCGCACTGCACTTTCATAATTTAATAATCCTTGCTATTTTGTTTCATTTCAAAATAATTTTTTTTTTAATCGTTTGATTTGAAGCTATATTACTTCAAGAACAATTCAAAAAAAACATTCTGCATGTGTGTATGTATAGTATTTAAACTGAAATTGTTTAATAAATGATTAAAATTATTTTGAAAAGGAAAACAAGTGTGGAATCCGTTTTGGTTTATTTAAATCACATTTTAACACTTCTGAGATAACTTTAAATATTATAATTAGGTATATCGATCTAAATAAATACAATGAATTTTTCAAAACATTTGAAATAAAAGTTAATTAATTTTATACATAATATTATTTTTGTTTTTATAATTTTGATTTTTTTTTGTTAAAGAAAAATATAAAATTTGTTTAGTAGTTGTTTTCGATTCTTAATTTTAGTTTTTTTTGAAATTATTTTTTTTTTGTTTTTGTATTACATTTTTTAGTTTAATTTTATTATTACTTTTTTATTAACAATATTTATCTATATCATTATATCTATTATTATTCATCGTTTTGTCATTTTAATTGACAGTAATTCAATATAAGCAAGATAGAATTATGTTATGTTTTTTTAAGTTAACTTCATAAATCTTAGCTTGTAGTCGAATATACTTATTATTATGAAAAGAAATATTTTCTTTTTATATTTGATAACAACGTTGGAATACGAAAAATTTGACTTCTTTCTAATTAATTTACTTAATTTAAATACTCGTATGTTTGTATGAACTTCAACGCGTTAGTTAAATTGTGTTTTACCAAATTTAATGACATTCCAGCAAGGAATTTATTTAAAATCTGTAAATGTCTATGAATTAAATTAAACGAATTAATGATGTTCAATTGATTTTAATTTTTTGCATAAAAGTACTAATATATTTTGTTATGATTTTTAAAAAGTATTGAATTTTTTTTATTCTAGAAAATAAAGTTTCCAAAGAACCATTTTTATCTCTATTCCAACTCATTGTCTGTTACAAATAATTAAAACATAATTGTTTTATATTGTCAAGATTTTATTTTAAAATAATTTCTTAATTTTAAAATATTTTTTAATAGCCTAAGTTAAATTTCTTATCTGAAATTTTCAAAAATAAATATTTTTTGAATTATTGAAAAATAATAGTTATTAGTATAAATATACATTGTAAAAAAATTGATTTCAAAGGAAAAAATCGAAGCCAGATAAAAAAATTTATAAAAAAAAAAAAAACAAAAAAGTAAATGAATACCAGATATGCTCACAATATTAGTTTTTGGAAAATTAGTTTTGGAAAATTAAAGCTAATGTGAAAAATAATTTATAATTGAAGTTATATAGATATGCAACATCAGAAACAAATTGGGATTTTGTTTTGAATTTAAAAAAGAGTTAAGATTGATTAATTTACAAAATCATGTTCATAACGAAAGTTTGCATTGGTAGTGCATTACCAGTATTCAAAGTTTATATTGTTATGGTTTTTTATATATATAAAATTATAAGCTTAATTTTTGTAATTTAACTCGATTTTAAATTTATGTATCCGGTTAAACAAATTGTTTAATTATTGTGCTTGCTTACGTTTTAATATCGTATCCAATTATCTATATATTAATATTTCGAGAACTTGCAATTTTTGGTAAAATTTAAATTTCAAAACCCAAACGTGCATTTTAACCTTTTTTTATTAGAAGTTTCATTTAAAATTTTAAGTAACCGATAGAAATTACACATGCTTTTACTTTATGAACTATGCTTATGATTTTTACTTTTAACTCTTACTTTATGAACTATAATTTAATTGACCTAGTGTCCTAGTTACTTCTTTCTCTAAATTTGACGTCTTCGCTTAATATTCTAAAAATGTAATGAAACGAATGAAACGTAATAATATGCCTTGGGTTTATAATTCGAAAAGTCAAATTGATCATTTATTTTTAATTCAAATTAACTTTTTTTCAATATGAAACATTTATATATATGAATTAGTTTTTGTTAAAAAAGTATTTAAAGAAAGAATGTACTTACTTTTAAAGTATAAACAATAAATATCAGTTAATATTCATTAAAATGCTTTTCATAAAACTGTAAAAAAAAATTTTAAAGAAAAATAATAAGAGGTAATATTGTCATCAATTTAGCACACAAAAATTTAAATAGTATCATATGATATCGCAGGAAATATTGTTAATTTAATTTAAATTATGTATTTAAAAAATTATGCATTTGAGTATAAAGAGTAAAAAAAAGATCAAAATTAGACAAATAAATGAAATTGTCTACTTAATAATTTAGTAAAAATATAGATTTTAGTTAAACGCGATAAAATGAAGTAAAATAAATCTATATGAAAATTTAAATTACTTTGATACGCATGTACAAAAAAACAAAAAATCGTAAATGCATCTATGTGTATATTTTATATTTTAGAATTAAATTTTAGCTGATACAAAAACTTTCAAATTGTTTTTTATTAAAGAAGTCAGAAAAAAAATTCAGTTAAAAGTTTTTTGTGTTTCAATTGCACACTTCAAGGTTTTCACATCTTTTTGAATTTGTAAAAATTAAAAAGTATTTACAATAAGATTTTTTATATATAACTCATAATATATAAAAAATATTATATATTAAACGATTTTTCATATAATGATTAATTACATATATATATAATATATATTTATGTATATATATATATATATATATATGTATATATTTATATATATATTATATATGTATATGCATATGCATATGTGTACATATTTATATAAATATATATATAAAAGAATATAATTATGATAACATTAAAATTTAAGGGATTTTATTTTTATCAAAGGAAAATTAATAAAAATGTTATATTGAAAAATGAAAAATAAATATTAATATTGTAACGAAATGAGTTTTATTCATACACACAGAGAAAAATTATTATTAAAAAAAATATAAGTCAAAAGTGTTGTTTTATTTTTTCCCCAAATTTTATCTAAATCTTGACTTGTCTGCTTATCAATTTTCCATTTTCTTTATTTAAAGCCTCACATTGGTACATTTTTATTTTTTTAAAGAAGTTTAAAAATAATGAATGAAATGAATATCTTTTTTTTAGTGCTTGGAAATGTAATTTTATTTTAAATTCTTATACTAACATGTATTTTTATTTTTAGGTTATAATAGAGCAAATGATTCAGCAGCATTTTATTCATTTACTAGCACTATAGTAGCAGGAGTAAGTAACTTTATTAAGCTTTTTTCAATAACAATAACATGTAAGCTCTTTTTTATATTGAATTTTATTAATTTGTGCAATACGAAATAATTTTTGGTTGTATATTGAAAATTTTACTGTTCATTAATTATATTCATTAAGAAGAAACGTTGAATGGTTTAAGTATTTTATTCTAACCTATTTTTTTTTAGGAACAAAATTATTGTGGAAGTGCCAAAACAAAAACACTTGGAAAATGGAAAAATAAGAAAGAATACGCATTTAAATTCTAAAACACAAAATTTATGATAAAAACTTAAACAAAAAAAGGAAATGGAAGAAAGAATGAAATAATAAAAACCTTGCGTATTGAGTTTTACAATTCAGTAATTTTTTTATTAGGGTTTTTAATTTTTTTTTGTAAAATATTATTAAATTTTATTTACAGAAGTTTTTTTCATTTTTCATAACTTTTTTATTTAAATTTTTTTGCATAAACTACTACGTTCAATTTAACTATTATAAATAAAAATTTAGTTTTGTTCATCTGGTTATATTTTAACCACAGTTAAAAATGATATCACTTTTTTGGATATATATATATATATGGATATTGCAAATCAATAATATTCACATAACGTAAAAAACAGTAAAATTCATAATTTTCGAAAATACATATTATATTGTCTAAAGTCTCACGTATATGTATGTATTTTAAAAATTTTTTTATATAAAAAAAAATATGAGAATAAAAATAAAAATTTGGCATTCATTGTATTTTTATTTTTCTATTTCAAATTTGATTTGGTAAAACTATTTTGAAATTTTATAATGCTTTTTTTATCATGAAATTTCATACAATATTTATAAATTAAAACTCTTCATTTGACTAACGCTGTTAAATGTTGTTTAATATTATTTAAGAGCCATTGATTTTTGCCTAAAGTAATTAGTTTAATTTTTTTCTTTGATTAATACTATTAAAATCAGCATACTTTTGCTATTTATATGGTATTATAACTTTTTTAAATTGATTAATTATTTAAATTATTTTTTAAAAGACTCTGTTATTAAGAGAATGGTGATTAAATGGTCTTAAACAAAATTGATTAAAATAAGTTCATCGCATTTGCTTAAGTTATTATATAGATGTATTAATTAGATGTAGAATATACAAGTATAATATTGTAGAAATATACTACTTGAAAAAGATAAATTAATTTTTTGCTATGTTATTATTTTCTTATAAAAAATATACTTGTATTTCTTATAAAAAATATGCTTGTACTTAATGCAATATTTTATTTTTCCGTCAAAAATTGTGTACCCTTTAGAGTAAATATTCAATTTTTTTATTTATTTTGTAGCTTTTTCGTTTTTAATTTTAATTTATTCAAAATTTTATCCAATTTCTTTTTTGTTTCTTTTTTTTTCTTTATATTATTTGACCCAAATTCATCACCAAATTAATAAACCACCTTTCATGAACATCTAAAAAATTTCAACATAATATTCGTCGCCATACATGTATTTGAAAAATCGAATTTTGATTAAAATTATTCATATAAATCACAAATTTGTATGTCACGAATAAAACAATTAATTAAAGTAGCTGAAGACTTGAGTATAACAAGGATAGCTGGTTTAACATGGAATGAATGGAATGCACGCTTAGCAATGCCTTTAGTAACGCAATTACGTGAAGGTCCACATTCACTATTTCCTACCGACTTGTCTTTAAAGTGGGGACAACAAAATACATCTGAACAAAATTCTTCTTCTTCAGCTGCGTCATCCGTGCACGAAAGGAAGTCACCAGCGTTATTATTTTCTCCACCAAACGGATCTAGTACACCTGGTGGTGGTATTATTACTACAAACAATCGGGGTGAGCGCGTTACTCGCAGTGAGCGTACCAATGTTGAACTTGAAAAACAAAGCCAAGACAAGGAACATAATAAAAATAATCGTGATTCAGAAACACAAAGTAGACAGCAGAAATCTGAACGCGAATTAAGATCTAGCAAATCTGCTAATATCAATGCAGATACGACAACATCATTAATTGTAAATGCACACGCAAATATAAATAATACTGGTTATAATAATAATAGTAACAATAATAATAATAATAATAATAATAATAATAATAACAAAAGTAATAACAATAACAATAATGATAATAGTAATGATAATATTAATAATAATAATAACAATAATAATAATAATAATAATAACAATAATAATAATATTAATAATAATGATGATAACAAAAACAATAACAACAATAATAATAACAGTAATAATAATAAAAATAATATAGATAAAAATGATAAAGACAATAAAAAAAATAACAATGATACTGGTGGTATTGATATTGACTGTGATTATAAACCTTTAGCTTTGGAAAAATTTAATAATAGTAATTCAAATTCTTTGAATGTTAATAATTCGGAACAGCAACAAGCAACTTCAGGTCTAGTTCGCTTAAGTTTGTTTAATGCATTAAGTTCTAGTTTATCGGCAGCAGCGGCGGCAAATTTAAGTGTTAATTCGGGTAATAACAGTCTTAATTCTGGTTCAAATAATAACGGTAACTATTCAGGTGAAGGTGGTCATCCTTGTCCTGAGTGCGGCCGTGTATACAAATTAAAATCATCTTTACGAAACCATCAAAAATGGGAATGTGGTAAAGAACCACAGTTTCAATGTCCATTTTGTGTTTATCGTGCCAAACAAAAAATGCATATTGGTCGTCATATGGAGCGTATGCATAAAGAAAAATTTAGTAATTTAGATTATAAGGTTAAAGAAGAAGCGATAGAAGCTGCTGTTGCAGCAGCTTCAGCTGCAAATTTCAGTAATTTTTAAAATTTATTTAAATTTTAAAGATAAACTTATAATGCAAAAATATGACATATGTGTGGGCGAAATTTTTATACTATTTTACTTATTTTATTCGCTAATAACAAAAACCACAAAGTCAAATGTAATAAACTGAATGGCAAGGATACAATATATTTGATATAAAACTTTTGAAATTCGATTGATGAAAAGTTTAGAATATTAATAAAAACATTAATGAATTCCTTTACAATATAAGAACTAAACATTCCTAATATCATAGAACTTTCCCAATTATGTATAAATGGAATTTTTATTTTATAAACTTACCACAGGGCATTAAAAAATAAAATTAAAAACAAATATTAAAAAAAAAAATAAAAATATATAATAAGAGTATGTATACTGAAATACATAATTTTATATTTCTCAGAAAGTAATTTGAAAATAATTTGTGTTATTTAATTGTGCCAAAATAATTGTAAAACATTTTTAAGTGTTAGTATATTTTTTTAAATAATATTTTTTTATTATTATTATTTGTAATATAAGGTACGAAATTTTCTACCCATTTTTGTATATATATATGCCATTTTTGGAAAATTAGTTCATTTTTTTTATTAATAATGGTATACAAATTTGTAATGTACCCTGATTTCTTTTTGACTAATTTTGAGAAAGTGATATAATTAATTAAAAAAAAACCGAGATTTTAGCGTTTAATTGCTTAAATTAAAAAAAAAATGGAGTTATTGTAAACAACAATAATTTTTTCCTTTCCGTTTTAATTTTGATATCGATAAATTTAATAATTTATCGTAATATAATATGTTTTTAAAATACGCCAAATTTATTTTTTTAATAAATTTAATTATTAATTCAAACTGTTTAAAAGCTACACAAACTGTATCCATATTTTATTTAGAAAAAGAAATAATTATATTGATCAAGTAATGACGGTGAAAAACTTTTCTAGAACGGAAAAGAACTTACTTAATTTGAATAAATAAAAACAAGTAATTTTTTTTTATTTTTGTATTTGGAAAAGCAAAATTTATTGGCACAGTTTATTTTTATTTCTACTTTTGTATTTAAAATTCCAAACAAAAAATTTTCTTTGGTGGTATTCAAATCGTATTTGTTATTTGCAAAGAAGAAACTATATATCATCTTTTTATTATTCAAAAATAAAATGTCTAAGTATAAACTTGAGGATTTTAAAAAAAAGAATAAATAAAAGTGCTTCAAATATTTTTCAAAAATATTGATATTTCTGCAAATGGCGATTTTTTCTTTAATTTACAATTTAATGTTAAATTATTATATTATAATTTTCACTGTCCTCTTCTAGGAGTTATTTCATTTCAAGGGGTTAAAGATTTTAGGGATGCCATTTAGAAAACCAATTTCTTTTTATTAATATCCCCAAGAATTTATTTGCAAAAAGTTTATGCCAAATCTTAATATTATATATATTAACGCAGATTATATTACAAAATAAATGCATATTAGATAACAGATGTATCATAAGATTTTATATACATAAGTGTAAATTGCTATTTTTTTTTAAGTTAATAAGCTTAAATTTTCTTCCCGACAATATATTTCCAAAATATTTCAGCAAAAATATGTATTTATGTTCAATACATCATTTCCTAAATTTTATATATATTATTTAATTACTTATAAAAAATTTTTACTTATTTTTTATGCAGAACAAAATTAATTAAAAAATGGACAGTGTATTTCCTCTCAAGTTTACAATCGGAATTTTTTGATCTAAAAAAGAAATAATAAAGCTTTTCTATGCATCACGATGAAAAAACAAAAACATTTTTCAAGTCAAAAAATTATTATATTGTTATTGTTTTTATACCTTAGAATAACTTTATTTAATTTTTATTTTTTTATTTTCATTGCATTTTTAATGTAGTTTTAATAGTTAGTTTTTAAGAGAATAGAAAGAAAAGTCATGGTATTACCTCATTTATGAACATTTTTTAGTTAATTTTAGGGTATTTAAAATTTTCCATTGTAAAATTAATATATAAAAAGAAATAATAAATAAGTAAAATAAAGATCAATAATTTTTTCTAAATTTATTCACATTTTATATAGATTTTGAAAATATCTAAACAGAATAAAAACAATTATATTTTTTAATTTCAAACAAACTTTTTGTAATACAAAAATGTTTATTTAAATCTAAAATATTTTTATGTGCGATAAATTCAAAAAATTTGGAGAAAATCGATTTGGTTAAAAAAGCAATTTTTTTTAGGCTTTCCGGTTGAAAATACTATAAGTACATCGAATAAATAACTATTTATTTTTAAGGTATTAGAAATTAAGATACAAAATAAAATAATTCTTTTTTAATAATTATTATTAAAAAAAATACAAAAAAGAAGTTTTTATGTCACAATATAAAGGGAAAAAAAAAACAAATAAGACATTAATTAAGAAAATTTCAGTTACTATTTACATTATATTCATAAAGAAGTAAATAAATAGTTATTAATGAAATAGTAAAAACAAATTATTCATATTAAATATAAGCAGTCTAAAAAATTTGTTATTAAAATACACACATAATAATACATAAAAATTATATAATATAATAATAATATAATAATTGCACATATTATATAATTATATAATACATATTATATAATGAATAAAATGGCCATAAAAACATCACTTTCAAAATGAGAGTAACTATTTACATATTTTTCCATTTTCTTTTTATTTAATTTTAAATATTTTAAAATTGCAGTTTTGGATTTAACTCCTTATTTTAATATTATTATTTACCACAAGTAATATCCGAGGTCTTTTTATTTTTGTCAATAAGATCTTGGTTCAAATAGATACCAATGTTGCTCAAAGATATTAACATAAAATATAATATAAATAGGTTATAGAACTAATGTTAAATATGAATCATGAAGAGTTTTTACAATACATGTTAATAAAAAATATTTTAATTTCATTTGTTTCTTAATTAAGTTCGCCAACAACCTTATGTATATTTTATGTGTGTATTGTATTAACTAGGTCATGAAAATTAATTATTTCAATTATTTTTTAACAAGTCAGTTTTTAATTCACAGTATACATTTATTTTGATGGTGTAATAGTTACATTTTTATTTAAAATCGAGATCTAATAGATCGATTAAGTAAGTTAAATTAAAAACATTTTTGAATTTTTTCATATTTGTACACATTTTTTACACGTTGTTTATTAAATTATGTTTAATTTAGATAAATACAAGTGTTACTTCGTACAATTGTGCAGTTCTAAATCCCTTTATACCATGTTGTTGTTTTTTCATATAAAATGTCAAAAATGAATATTGCTCTTGTATTGAGATTTTTTTAGTACAAGAAATTGACTAGAAGATATAAAATTCATTTAATATAAATCATTTTTTATTTTTGTTGGTATAATGCATTTTACAAAATATATATTTAAAAAAATTTAATCTTTAAAATAATTTTGAGTTTCTGTCTTGTTTGCATAAAATTGTTAAATTTTAAAACGTTTTTAGATACTTTATTATTAGTTTTCAAATCATCGTTGTGCCAAATTAAATTTTGGTAGTAATTATATAAATAAAAATAAACGTTTAATTTTTTTTTAAATATTTTAATTATAATGAGTAGTATATTTCCTATAATAAAACTTTTAAATATTGTTTATTATCTCGCTATTTTTGAAATAAAATACGTACAATTTTTTTTCTTAATTCGTAATTTTTGAAGATATATTTTAACCAAAATAAGTACATTGTTTATTGATAAATTAATTATGAAAAATGATATAAGGAAAACGTCAACCATTTGATAATTAAAAAAAAACTAAAAAAAATTATATATTATATAAATTAAGAAAAGAAAAACGAGTAATTGAAACTGTTAAAAAAAAACAACAAAAATATTATTTCTGTTTGACAAAAAAAAATATTTGTATTTATAAAAATATGAAAAAATAAGACAATTTTCCAACAAATAATAACATTCCATATTATATTTAGCTTTATGAAAGTTGAAATTTTAAAATTTTTTTGATATATTTTTAATCTTTTTTTTTACTAATAATTGTATGTAGGAATATAAGCATTATGAATACTTCCGCTGTTTAATTTGATTAAATATATTAATATTTTTTATATTCTAAAATGCGATTTTTCAAATCTTCTCTAAAATATAAGCTTTTTTTTGTTAAAATAAAATAAAATAAAATTTTCTTAAACTTAAGTTTTTAATATCTATTTGAGAAAGAATTGAATTTATTCATACAAAGTGAAGTAGAGTTAAATTGATAATAATATTATTAGATAATATAAGATTTCCCGTTGAGAATTTTAACATTCTAATATTTCAATTTTAAATATTGGAATGTTTTATACTTTTTTTTTAAAACAATATCTTTTTTTTAACTGACAAAGTGTATTAAATCAATTGTTTTTACAATTAGAAATCGTTTCATATTAAACAATCAATTAAACAAACTCATATCATTTATGTTTTTATTTATAAAAAAATTTTGAAATTAACAAGAATAAAGAAAAAAATTTTTTTGGTTATTTAAAATTAAAAGATGTTATTTAAAAAAATTTATATATTTTAAATTTTGTAATTTAAAGTTTAAGTTACTTGAAAAAACTATAAAAGTTATAATATTTTAGATAAATTATAGATATTCTTAGAAAAAGTTATCTCAACGGCCTCTTAGTTAAGATTTCAAAAAAAAAAAAATTCTAAATTATTAGGAAAACAAAAATAAGGGTTTCAATACCATATTTTTTTAATTGTTTTTGGATATTAATATTGTGAAAATAATTAAAATTCGTTAATATGAATATTTGGTGTGGGGTATACTGATTCTGCTCAAAATTGACTTATATAAACTTTATATTTGTTTAAAATTAAAAAAAAAAATACACATAAAATTCGGTTACACGAAAAAAAATAAATTTTAAAATTAATGAAATAATAATGGTATTGGCATATATTTTCATATTATGTAACATTAACTAAAAAATATAAAATATATATATATATCGTTAAATTCTTTTACTTATTTTTTTTATATATGTATATATATTCGTAAGCAATATATTAAATTGATAAAAGTCACTTGTTAAACATTTCAATTATACTTTTATTCTTAATGAAATTTTTAACCAAACCCCAAAATTTATGTCAATTTAGCGTGAATATGCGATTTTTACAACATATACTTGTATTAATAAATTTCGCTATGGCAAATTATTGATATTTTTTGTATATCAAATATATAAAATTTATTATATTTTGCATATAAATGTATATAGCTATTGACCCGTAAAAATGAAAAATAAATTTAAACAAGTTATAGAATTAAAGCGAAAAACTTTAAATGGAAATAAAAACGTAAAACAAAAATTAAATACTCAGCATTATTATTACTACTATAATTGTTAATATTATTAAATGATCGGATAAATATGAAGTAAAATTATATAATTTTTATTGTATGTAATTCTTTCCTTTTTTTATTAAGTTTCAAAGTATGCAATGTTGTTAAATCAAGCAATAAAATTTACTCAAAAATTTCTAATATTTTCTATTTTAATTATCATATAATATTGTATCGTTTACATTTTTTTTGCATTTACCTTATATAAACTTTTTAAAAATTTATAGTTTAAGCTCGTTAAGATGTATGATTCAAATTATAATTTTCTTTTTTTTTCGAAAAAACTTGCATATCTCTTACATTTTAAGTATATTCATATATATTTGTATGTGTACATTATATACTATTATTTCAATTTTCAGGTATTGAAGAAAGCCGTAAAATCTTTTACTTGAAATGCATATAATTTTGTAAAAACTGTTAAAAACAAAAGTAACTTTTAAGATTCAAGATACAAAACAGATCATTCCAACTTTGTAAAGTTCTTTTTTTTTTTAAATATACACATTCTATATAAAAATTTGTAAAATGTTTTAATCATTAAAATACTATTTTTATAAGATGTTTTTTTATAATATTTTTATATGTTAAAATAATTTCTTTTGTATTAAACGAATTAAAGTTTTAATAAATTAGAAATTTATATCATATAAGTGTAAAATATAAAGAACAGATTAAAAAGAAAAAAAAATTATACAATTATTTTTTAAACAAAAAAATCAGTCTTTTATTCTAAATTTTGTTATATTATATTTTAAAATAATTTAAACATTTTTTAATTCCAAATATTTACTTTTTAAATTTTTATTTTATAGTTTTGTGGCTTTTATAGTTTTGTGTGCTTATAAAACTAATTTTGTGTATGAATTTATATTTTTGAATTTATATTTTTCATTTCATGAATTTTTGAGTTCGTGTAAGTATTAAATTTTATTTTTTAGCGATATATTTTTAGACTTCACCTTAAGACTTGTTAGACTTATTTTAAGTAACTTATTTTTTAATTCAAAATTATTATTTTTAGAATTGAAACGAGAAATTTTCTAAATTTTATAAAAATATTTATTTTTCAAGATACATATAAAACTTCAGTAAAAAATAAAAAACTTAAGACATAAGAAATTAATATCAAGACTTGTATGAGTTTAATTAAATTTAACGAAAAAAATAAAAAAAAAAAAACAAAATGTTATCTAATGAATTAAAAATAAATATAAAAAATATGTGAACTAATTCAAATATTTTCGAAATTTAATTACAGGTTCCAAGGATACAAAAAATCCAGCAAGAATTAGAGTTCGCAATTGGTTAATGTTGGCAGATAAAAATATGGTTGCAAGTATACAAAATTTGAAATCTGATTCAAGTAATTTTTTTTATTTTAAAATATTCTTTAACATAATAAATAAGAAGTAATTTAGCTAATTATTTTTGTTTTTTATTTCATTTGTTTTTTTTTTCTCTTATCTGATTATTTTTCTCAAAAACTTCGTAATAATAAATGTGGCAAAATAAAAAAAATATTAATCACTTAGTTTATGTGTATATTATATAATATGAACATTCTTTTTCAAAAAATTTATTTTGCTTTTTCAAAAATTATTTAATATACAAAAACATAATTTTTAATCAGTTTCTACCCACTAATATTACAATAATTTTCTTTCTTTTCACGCTAACAAATAAATTAATTACTGGAATATACTATAATTAAAATAAAATTAAAAATATTATACCCTGCTATACAGTTGTTAATGAAACTAACATTTCAAAAATTTCAAAAATTGAAACTAATATAACTAACACCACTTCAGATTTGGTAAATATTACTAACAATAACAACAACAATACTGTCAAAAACAATAATAATAACACTAATAGTGAAAATGAAATCAATAATAAAAATAATAATGTGGACAACATAGCTTTACCAAAGTTGATACCAAATTCAACAATTTTAACTAATAATGACGAAGAAATAGCTGTTACAAACGATTCAAATGAAACAGATATTGTAATAAAAATAGAACGCAATTCACCTAGTCCCGCAGCATCATTGCTATTAAACAATTTAAGTGATTTTTCATGCGATTTTGACGAAGATGATGAAGAAAGTGGCAGTGAGGAGTTTGATGGCTCAACACCTTCTGAATTTAATTATGACATTAAACTGTCCAGTCCCGTGTCTTGGGCATTTCAACCAGTTAAAATAGAAAATTTAGATGAAGATTATGATAATATACCAATAATTAATCAGCCAATTCATTTACCAACTACAATACAAACGCAGGACCAAAACTCACAAACTATTATCTCGTCTGCCGTAACGAACGGTGGTCTCGCATCTGCTGTAGCTGCAATTGCTAATCAATCTATAGCGTCTATAAAAAAGTCTACAACAACATTAGTACCAATTAAACAAAACTCACAACAAAGTAAAATAAATACAAGCGAACAATTATTAAAAATATTTAGCTCTGCTGCATTAACAACAGCAACGACAAAATTAAGTAATAGCAATAACGATTTACCAATATTAGCTGGAAATACATCTTCCACATTAGTGACGATCTTACCAACTTTACCAAATACAACTATAGCTAAAAAAGACAGTATAACAAACCAAATAATACCAAAAGGAACGAGTATACGTTTGGTACAACAATTGGATTCTCCATCAGTTACACCAATAATCAATAATAATTTATTGTCATCATCATCAACCACGACAGTGTCATCGACAAACAATAACACAAACGTAGTTTCTACAACAAGTAGTATAATTGCCCCGGCGTCAATTACTGGCCCTGATGATAAAAAATATCGTATCTTATATCAAAATCAAAGAATACGTAAGGAAAGCTTAGAACATTCCCCTGATATGATTTATAAAGGTGTTGAAGTTGAAAAGCCATGGATATGCAAAAATTGTAATAGAGATTATAAATGGAAAAATAGTTTAAAATGTCATTTAAAAAATGAATGTGGCCAACCGCCTAGATATTTCTGTAAAAAAATGTGCGGTTATCGTACAAATGTCCATAGTAATTTAAAACGTCATATGAATACAAAATGTAAAGATGATGATAAAGAAGGTTGTACTAAGAAAGACCAACCAGTGCATATAAATGAAAAAGATTTAGTTACAAATACAGTTTAGAAAACTTTGAATATATCTATATGAGATATATAAAAACCTTAATTAACCAGACAAAAACCAAAATATAATATTTTAATACACCTTTTCTTTGATATTGAGAACATACCTATCTCATAAATTTTGTTATTATCATAATCATTATAATAAAAATATAATAAAACATATTCTGATATATGTAAATTCCTATGTTTTTCAGAATATATTTTCTTTTAACACAAAGTTAAACAGGTTAAATTAAAAATTTGATACAATTTATGAAGATAAAAATAATATGAATTTTTTTTTAAAGTAAAAACATAATGTATATATACTTAAAATTCATCAGCTATATCGTTTTGGTTAATTTTAAATTAACTTCATCAATTTATGTTCGATTTTAAAATAGTTATAGAAAGCACCATAATTATATTTTTTTTTTGTTTTGAGATGTAAGGATTTTTAGGAGGCAGAATTACACAATATTTTCAATTCTATTGCAGTCATAACAAAAAGAAATAAGTTAAAATTTAATTAAAACTAATTATAAATTCAATTCATTGTTTATTTCAAATTTTTTAAATTTATGTAGTTTAATGGAATATATTATTTATTTAGGAGATAAAAATTAGTTAAAAAGTAACTTTATAAAGAAAACGACATTAAAATTGCCTTAAACCTCATAAAAGTTTATTTTAAAAATGCAAGTACATTAATAAATTTGAAAATAAATTAATAAAATGAAAATTTTATAAGCTGATTTTAAGATTTTAATTTAAATTCAACAGTAATAAAAAAATATAGAATATAAACTCAAATTTGTAAAGAGGTAAATACAATTTATTAAACATACCTTTCGAACAACATGTACATAAAAACTTAAAGGAAATGTCGGTATGGAAGAGAAATTTTAAAAGGAGTATAATAAAACAGCATATGTAGATTTTAATCTAGTCAGCTATTTATATGGTTTTGTGTGCAATTTTACTCTAAATTTAATTAAAAAATATCACTAATATTTTTTGAATTTATAAATTCATACAACTTTAAATCTGAGTATTAATTTAAAATTAAGCTAAATTTAATTAGAATATAAGAATGAAAAAGGAAGTAATTACTTTAGACAAATTCCATAATTTTTCTAATTTAAATCTAGTCGAAAAGAGTTATTGTTTCATCAAGAGTTACTATTAACAATAACCTGCCATTTTAAAAATGATATTAACTTATTTTAAATTTACATATTTCTTATTTATAAGTTTTTGGTGTATTTAATAGGAATTTCTACAGTTTTACTTCAAGTTAATGTAATTTAAAAATATATTTTTTTTATTATTTTGAACTAAAATATTTTACATTTATTATTTTTTTGACAATTTTAGTTAATCGTTTCGTACGAATTTTTAATTTATTTCATAAAAAATAAGCGTTAAAAATTTTTTTCTATTGAAAAATCTAAATACTTTTAAAAATAAGCAATTTTGATTCAATATCATCAAAAATCCATTTGATAGAAATTATGAATTTGTAATTAAAGAACAATATGAGTAAATAATATCTATTTTATGTGCAATCTGTTTAAATGGAAAAGTAAAAGTTTACCCAAATCAAATTGATTGCTTTTAAATCAAATCACTTATAATATTACTTTCAAAATTTTTAGGGTTTAATTTAAAATCAAGTTACCAGTTAGATTGTGCAAGTAGTTCAGAAGAAATGTAATTAATACTTAATATTGAATTGATAAAACGTTTTAAACATCATCTTGAAAACCGAAAACAAAATTCAATTTTTTATAACTCGTATTTCAAATTTAAAATTATTTCCGTTCAAACCAGTGCACTAATTATATCTTCAAATGGTGGCATTTGAGAAGTTTTTTCAGTAATTGCATTAATATTTTTTATCGATATATTTTTCATTTCACTAAATTGTTGCTAAATATTGATTTCTTAAAATATTATACAAAATATTGGAAAAAAAAATTAAGAAGATCAAACCATTTGGTTTAACAATGGATTTTATGACGAATAAAGTAATAAAATACAATAAATTTGAAAGCAAAAGTGAATATGTATATAATTTAAAAACATGTATTAATGTTTCAATAAATTATTTTTTGGTGCAATACAAAACAAAAATCCACGTAAAAATCGAAGATAAAGCTTGATATTCAAACGATTTTTTTTTATTTATTTACATATGTATCTATAAAGCATAATTGATATTATGTATGTATTATTTTTTATTATAACATAACAAAAAGAAAATGTAAATTGTAATTTAATAATAATTTGAATTTTCTAAGCAAGCAGCATTTAAAGTTCAATATATTGAGCATTAAATAAAAAACTAAAAAAATTAAGAAAAAGTAAAACAATAAATATAATTAAATTTTATTATAAAATGAATATTTAAAATACTCGTTTTAAATAAAAGCATAAAAAAACAAAGATGGGTTATTATTTCATTCCTATTAAATTTAGTTTTTTCCATTTAGAATTCTTCTAATTATAACATAATATAAAAGTTTTTTTTTTTGCTTTATTATATTCCAATTTCTCATTTAATATCATTTTCATAATTTTTATTATTTTATCAGATATTGAACTATGCAAACAAACTTGTTAAAGTACATTGTAAATGAATAATGAACATCACAACAACAAATATTTTGTATATATGTATATAAATTTATATTTATAATTGTTTTTACTAACATATTTTTCATTTTAGGTGAATAATCAATTTATATGGATCACCATTTGCTAAGATTTGAAAAAGACATTGTCGTTATTAATTTATTTAAGTTATGAAGTTTTTGGAATTCGGAACAAATATACTTTTTACTTTTAAAGTAAATTTGCGATATTTTTTTATTAATATTATTTAGATTATAAAGGAATGCATATAAATATTTACTTGATTTGAATTGATCTATTATATTTTTATATTGACAATTAAAATTTATTATAAATATTATTTTAGTTTTGTAGATTGGTAGAAATTTTTAATTTCAATATTTTCTTTTAATTGAGAATTTTATAAGTACGATTTAAATCTATATAATATATGTATTTAAATTAAAGTGTATCTATTTATATACAAAAAATATATATAATTATATCAATATGTTTTTTTTTAAATATAAAAACAATAATTAAGAAACTATTTTTTTTAAATATTATCAATTGTAGTTTTCTTTATTTACTAATTATATAGTAATTTATTACAAAACCTGATTATGTCACAAATATATATAAAATATGATTATGTTATAAATAAAGTATTTTTTATTATATTTAAATAGATTTATGTTTATTTAAATATATATTGTGTATATGTATACATATATATACACATATATGTACACATATATATATATATATATATATATATATATATGTATAAATATATACACGTATATATGAATATACATACATATATAAACGTATATATATATATATATATATATATATATATATATATATATATATAATATTTAAATGTTAAGGCTTTCAAAAATTAAAATAATTCAATAATTTTTCTAGTAAAAATATGTTCTTTAAGCACTAATTCATTTATATAACACGTTTTGGAAAAAAAACAAATATTGTTCAAGTACGTTAAATTTGTATAAATTTTGATAAGTTATCGTTCTTAAGGTACTTCTTCTTGTTTCTCTTTAGTTGGAAACTTTGTGTACTTTTTTTTTTAACTTAAAAATAGGTACCTACTTATAATTCTGTACCGAAGTGTAATAGTGTCTTAATTGAAATTTTATGAAAAATTTTTGAAAATATATTAGTTGCATATACATAGACTTACATTATACTCGTATTGGTTTGATTCCACTAATATATGGTTCCATTAATAGTAAGCTCAATGCTATTAAAAATATTGTTTTGCATGTAAAAATATAATTTTGGTTTTAATTTAAATACTTCGTCCAAAGTAATTTTATAAATTCAAACGGACGCTTTTCAAAATATTTAATATTCTTTCGTCTTAAGTGTAATTTGAAACTTATATGATGCTTTTATATTATTAAAACATTTTTTCGTAAAACTTAAGACTCTATATTAAATGACACTATATAAAAAATCTCATAAAAAAAGCTATACTTTACTGAAAATAATTTAATAATTTGGGAAATGGCCTTAAAATTTGTATATTTTATTAGTCTTAAATATTATAGCCTTATTAGGTTACATCTTTTTTTGCTTTTGAATTTATTTTACAAATCGATTTTGCCTTATTCCTTTCCAAATGTATAATAAAAGCTTTTTTAAAGATTAAATCAATAATGATAATATTATTATAGACTCGGTGAGTTGTCATTTAGTTCTTTTTTGGTAATTTTATTAGTTAAATTATAATTATTGTTTACGCTTTCTCAAATTGCTTAATTTTCTATCTAGCACGTGTTTGTTTCAGAATTTTAAGTTGTATACATTTTTCTGTAGCTCATTTGTTTTCTATTGATTGCTTGAATAATCCCGAAATCGGAATTGTAGAATTTACCTTGTAAATTGCAATTGCAGAATTGTGTATCAATACGGTATTATTACAATTCCGATGTCTGGGTAATTTATATAAATTGGGAGATTAATTTATTCAAAATATTTGTAAATAAAATATTTTGTCATTGATAGTTCTCCCGACATTGATTTCAATTAGGTTTATCCGGTAGTAAAACATTGTTGATATTCTGAATTTATCGCATTTTTTTACAGAAAAATTTATAAAATAACATAATTTTTGCGCTTTTATTTCAAATTTTGTGTCTTAATACAAGTATTATAATCATATATTTATGTACTTTTAAATAAGTTGAATAATATTAAAATTGTGTAAAACTTTGGGGATAGGAATCCAATTTTAAAAGTTTTTTTATTGAATTTCGCTGTGATTAGTTTATATAATGAAATTTACTGTTCTACACCTGTATATGTATATATATATAGAAGGCGAAAGTACTAAATGAAAGATAAATAAAAATATTTTAATACAATTAACTTATCTTTTTTAATTTGCAAACACAATTTCAGTGCAATTAATTTTTTAATTTTTTTTTTTAATTTAAAGGATATTCGAAGCGTACTACAGACCATGAGTTAGTTGAAGAAGAGAGTATTGACCCGAAACTGGAACAAACAGAAACTTCACGTGATTTTTTAGATCGATCTAAGCAAAGAAGGAAAATATGTGACATTGATTATGATGACCACGATGATGGTGATGATGATAATTATGATGATGGTGACGATGATAATGATATTGAAAATTTTGAGAGTGACGGTAATAAAAATGATAGACTACAACAAAAAAGCTGTGATAGTAATAAAACATCTTCATCTTCATCACCAATGCCTCAACCACTTAACTTACAAGTAATAAAAGGTTTGGTTGATTCTATACAAGGATTAACAAGTACTGTGGCATCATCATCAATGCTACGCAGCGGTACTGCAAACACTAGTGTTGGTGATAGTTGTTTAGACAAAAATATACCATTTCAATCACAATTAAGTCATTCACAGCCAATAAAATCGCCCATCATAAAGCAACAACAGCAACATCCAGTTTCTAGTTTAGAACATGTACGGCATGGATCCATTGACTCAGATCGTAGAATTTGTACAGGAGATACACTAGAAAGCAGTTCGGTATCGCAAGTTACTACTGGTAGTGGTATGTTGATTGGGGCAGCATTATCACCGTCTGCAGGAGCTTCAATATCACTTATAAGTCCCAGTTTGCATAGTCAACAACAACAGCAGCAACAGCAGCCGCAGCAACATGAACTTTTTAAAACATTTTCAGCCTTACAATTTCCTTTTGATTTAACAACAATGATTAAAACGGAAGATCAACAACGACTCCATCCATTTGTGGGGGGTACAAGTGCTAGTGGACCTAGCGGTTCTATTAGTTATGCCACCACTGGAACAAGTAGCGGTAATTTACCAAATGCTGGCAATAATGAAATTACAATTATGTCTGGCGCAAGATGTAGTCCTATTTTATCTGGTAACGTTAGCAGTAATATAGGACAGAATAGTGGAATAAGTGGAGAGCCAGGTTGTAGTGGAAATACTAGTGGAAGTTTAATACCTCAACCAGGTACCTCAATGGGAGGTGGCAGTGGTTGGGGAGCTTTCACCTGTAAAAAGTGTGGTAACACATATGCAAGGCCACATAGCTTAAATAGACATTTAAGATTTGAATGCGGTGTTGAGCCAAAATTTGAATGTCCAATATGTCACAAAAAGTCAAAACATAAACATAATCTTGTTTTGCATATGCGTACACATAATCATCGATGATTGTTGATATATGTACGTAATTGATGATTTGCAGAAGTTTTATTTTTTTATAAATGAAAAATATTTTAATTTCTGCAGAATATATAATACAAATGTAACAAAAAAAGAAAAAAAAAATGAAAAAAAAAACTGTTAGATCCTATATGTGTTGTTTGCATATTATCAAAAGAATTTTTTATATTGCTACGTTGTCATTCTCATTAAGGAAACTAGGCATGATTTAAATTCGATTTTTATCACTCAAATTTTTGTGCCAAAATTTGTTTTGTTTAAAAAAAATGAACATTTGTTTTCAAGCTGAATTGAACTCATTAATTATTGAGAAACTTTAAAATTCTTGAATAATTATTTTCAATTTTGTTTCTCCCTTTTTTCATTTTGATTTTCTTCGAAGTGTCATTATCCCGTGAAAAATTTTTCAGTTTTTCATATTTTTTTTTTTAAATGAGAAAGTCAATTCACAATAATCTTTTCTTGAGAGAATAGCAAACAGGATATAATTCAAAAGGTCATAGTACATTCAAAAGAAATGTATGTATTAATGTAGAATTTAAAAACAAAGAACTAATTGATGTGCAATAACATAATTTTAAATTTAATACTAATGATAAAAAAGCAAAAAATAATAATAAAGTAGAAATAAAAAGAAGTTTCTTAACAAAAATTAACAAAGTAGAAATTATAATGTAAAAATATGTGCAAAATAATTTTCAAGAAAAAAAAAACAATAAAGTAAGTTTTAAATTTAATAATGAGAAAGAAAAGAACAAAACAGAGTAAATATATTTAATAAGAAAGTGATAGCACTAGGATGATATCTATCGCAAAAAAAAATAAGATATATTAGATATATCTCTGTTAATTCATAAGTAGAAAGACATGGATTCTATAGAGAAAAAATCAAGAATATGGAAAAAACAAATAAAAATTGTGTCTTTACATAGCATAGGAAAAAATAAAAAAACAAGGATGTGATAATAAAATATTAACTAATTCTCCAAGGATTTTTAATTCGTTTATTTCATCCAAATTATAAAATGACACATAATATCAATCTAAGAAAGGGTAATACAAGAAAAAAAAGTAAGCAAATTAAAAAAAAACTAAAACAAAACTAGTTATGTGATATGGTAAGGATAGTAGATTTTTTTTCGTTGGTTAAAAAAAAAAATAAAAAAAAATATTGTTAATTTTCTGTTTTTTTTTTTTTTTTTTTTTTTTTGTAGGAGACATTGCTACCGAAGTTTTTGTCGAAATAGATGGTGATATCGTATTGTTTATTTAATTGAATATTCAAATATATTCTTTTTTTTAAATCTATACATAGACTGTTAGCTAGTCATAAAATGAAAATATAAAGTAAATTTAAATAATTTGAAACTAGGGTAAAAATAATTAATGAGTAAACCCAATTTATATATATTTATTTAGTCAAAATGTTAGGGTAACCGTTAAAAAAATATTGAAATATATATAATATTTGAATAAAATTATTATCCAGTTATTAAGTGTTTTTTAAATCTAAAAGAGAAAATATGTATAAAAGTTATTATTTTCATATTCGTAAAATTATAACATTTGTATCGTAATATTATCCATATATTTATCTATATATATGTATGTTTGTTTTCTAAAATTTATAATTAAAATAAGTACTTTTATTTTTAGTTTTCCGTTTATTTTTGTTTTTGTTATGTAATGTATACTGATTGGGAAAATTTTTGTAAAACAAATTTTTTAAAACAAATTTTATTAAATAATTTAAATTATGATTAATCTTCTCTCTCCCTTTATTTTGAGAAATTCAAAAATAATTCTAAAAGCTGCGTCTAATGCTGTTACAATTATCTTTCGAATCAACTTGACAAAATTTTTTCACGGAATAAGTAATATTATTACGAAATGAAAGAATATGCTAATATACTTAAACAAAATTGAATGGATTTTTAATTTTTTTAATTATACATAAAAAGGATCTCGTTATTAAAATAAATATATTAAGAGAAAAAAGTTTTATTAATCACGTTTTCATTCCATTTTTTTTTATTAATTCAGGAGAAGCACATGTGCTAAAATAGATGTGAACAATTGAAAAGTGTTATAAAATATGTTCACATAGAAATGCAAATTGTATATTAAAATTTTAATATTATATATTATGTAATATTATAATATTACTTTGTTTCAAAAACAAAAAAAATTCTATGAAATCAAATTTTTAGAATTACAATGAATTTTTTTTAAATCCCGTAAAAGAACGAGATATTATAAAAAAATACGTAATTGATAATTTATTAACAAATTATAAATTTCTTTATATATAAATATAAATTTCAAAATTTTTCAAAATTGCTTCTTTATTAAAAGATTTGTTTAGTTGAATATATTTTGTTTAAATTTACACTTACACAAAAGAAATTAAAATACATTTACTGTTTAATTAATTGGTACCAAAGCAATTGTTGCATAAACAGGAAAAAAATAAAAAAAGCAAGAAAAGCTTTATTATTTGTTAAAGAAAAAGAAATTGATCTCCTAAAATTACTATAAAAAACTACAAAAGCTGTGTAAATCTTAAATTGTTGTAATAATATTACATTTTAAATTATATACATATTATGTATATAATTTGCATAAATGAACGTATATGCATGTTTATGAATATGATTAGAAAGTTTATATAACAATAAAATAGTATGAATATAATAATTTAATTTAAATATAAAAATATTTTCAAAATTAATTTTTCATCGCAATCAGCTATATACATGTGTACTCTATATATTGATAATAATTGTGCATTATAACTGCTGCAGTTACCAATTAAATTGTAAGTGGACTAATTTAAAACTGAAATATTTTGATTTTTAAATTTTTTTTGATCTTAACTTTTTTCAACAACAAAAAAGTGCCTTCATTTTTTTTAATTAATTATCTGAGTATTTATAAATAGATTTTAATTGTCCGAAATAAAAAAATTTCAAAAAAAAAAGTTAAACAAAAAAAATTCTATTCAGTGCTTTCTAGTGCTATCAGGTTAAAGTTTTCAAAATTTATAAATTATCATAAATAATGAATTGTAGAAGGAGACAATTAAATTAGATATTTATTGTAGAAAATTTAAAGAATTTTATATTTCAATATTACTTTCATATACACATAGTTTTACATAATAACATACATAAATTTATTATCAATAGGATATAACTGACGTGTTTAAAAAATATTTTGATAAATGTGGCGTGATTCAAATTTTTTGCAAATTATTAGATTAACTAAAAATTGCACATTTTGAACAAAAATTGTATCTACTTCAAAATTTTTCTTAAAGTTATCAAACTATAATATCATATTTTTATGTATAAAATAATAAATAAAACTTAATAACACATATACAAATTTGAAGAAATTAAGAAAAAATTTATATACATATATGTATGTATATATTAACATATAAATATGTAGATATATGTTTATCAAGAAAAATTGTTTAGCACTATATAGAAAATTACACTTCAAAAACGTGTACATTTTATTTATTGCAAAATTTTATAATGTTGTAATTCAAAATCCTAAAAAATCAATAGTTTTTTTTTCACAAAAACTTAGACTTTAAAACAAATTGTTCTATTCCCATCAAACAGTGTTTATATGAAGTTGTTTATAGAATGTATAAAAGTGCGTGAATATTATATGACATGAAATTTGCGTCAATTTTTTTTAAATAAAAGGTTTGTTTGGTGAACTATTCTCTTGGATAGTTGTATTTTCTTTTTTTTTTTGTAAAATATTTTATCCTAAATTCTTTCTTTTCTTTTTGAAACATTTAATCTTCTTAAAATTTGTTTTATGAAACAATTATTTATTTGATTTAATTAATATTATTTTTTTAATTGAATAATACAAAGATGGAAAACAAGTGTTGTTTGTTGTTCAATTGGAAATGTCGGATTAATTATTTTATAAATAATAAGAATTATTACCTTTAATTATTACCTTAAATATATCGGATTAATTATATGTATCGAAAAACAAAAAGAAAAAAGAATAACATTTTATAAATTATAAAAAACAAAAAATTGGCATTACGTTTTGTTTTCATTACAAATCGTATTAAAAGAACATACAAAAAAAATTTCAGTATTTATTTCTAATATTTAAAACATGTCCTAGAACAGTTTTCTGAAGGAAAAAAATAGTTATTTATTTTGTAGGTTATAATCATTTTTTAATTAGAACTAGTCATTAATAATTAAATATTTAAAGGAGAATATGAAGGATGAAGCATAGGAAAAAGATATCAAAAAATTAAGAAAACAAAGTTAAATCCGATTTATCCATTGAACAATTTAGTATTTAGGGAATTTTTATGAGTACCTTTTTTTATTTAATATAATATTTATTTGTACATATATTATATATATACCCTTTATGAAAGGGTATGTATATACATCGTTTTATATACATATAAAAGGGTACATGATATATATACATTTATAGCCTCCCAAGTACACTTAATTTAACATATTGTCGTAAGAAATAATATCAATTAAATATATTTAAATTGAAAAATTAATTAGCGTGAAGTGTATATATAAATATATATACCATAAATAAAGATGTATATATAAGATACATATATATCTTTATTTCTAAAAAAATTAGAAAAAAGCAAGACGCATACGGAAAGAAAAATATTCTTAGAAAATATTTTTCTAGGAAGTATTTTTCTTACTTTACGAGTACTACTTAAAATAAAAAAAATGTAATTTTTAACAAAATTTTCGTAATTGCATGTATATTTCAATTTGTATAGAAATATATAAATTAATATAATATCTAAATACATTAATCATTCAAAAAATTTAATAACAAAAAAAAAGATATTTTTTTCACATCAAAATCAAAATAAATATTATTCGTTTTAAGTAAAAACTTTATTGTTTTAACACCAAGTTGTTTGTGAAATCATTATAAAAAATAACATACTAATTACTGTTTTGATATTTATTTTTCTATTATTTTATGCAATTATAAAAAATGAATTGTTTGAGAATGGATATGTATCTTTATTTTATTCATTTATATACCCATTAAAATATATTCATTAATAATTTAAATCTTTGGTATTTTCATCGCCAAATATTATTAATTTAAAAAAAAATACAAGTTTGGATAAATATTTAATAAGGGTTTTGGTAGTAAGTACAAAAATAATTTACTTAAAAAATTAAAAATTTTGAATTGATACAATATTAAACTTCAATAATAATAATTAAAATATTGATAATATTATTTATTTATTTCTTGTTATTTTTTGTAGTTGGTTACATCTTTTTTACTTTATTCCATTTAGTAAATACCACATAAATTTAAATATTAACAATTAAAAAAAATATTTTCAAACATAAAATAAACAAAATAATTTTTATTTTATATGAGATTTTCTTAAATTTTATTTCATTATAATAATTTTGAATGTATTTAAATTATACAATGAATTGTTAATTTAGATTCAATATAGATATTTTGTTCAAAAAGAGAAAAAATAAATTAACGTTTATCCTTTTTTCAGTGGATTATACAAAATATTTTTAAAAAATAATTTTCCATACATAATTTTATAAAATTTTAATAACCATAAAAACGTATACAAAGAAAAAAAATATTTAAAAAGTTTGATATAATATCAAAAATTTAAAAACGAGAAATAGTTTTTCTACAATGTATGTTTTTTCTTAAAAAAATAAAATAAATAATGGGATGAGTAAGGCAATTGTTTTTTTTTCCTTTTTTTTAATAAAATTTTTTGTAACAATGGAGCTGTGAATGAAAATTTTGATGTGATTATTTGTGATTGTTATAAATAATTATTATTAACAAATTAATTTGTTTTACATACATTAAATAATAGTTCTTAATAATCTAAAACATAATATTAGAAAAACAAACAATGTAAAATATATAGAAGAAAACAAAAAAATATATAAAATAAAAAAACTAAGTTCATATTGTGTATATATGTATAAAAGAGAAAAATAAAAGCAAATTTGCTTATCCCTTCAAATAAACTAGCATTTTTAAGAATACGTGTATAATATTTAAATAATAATATATTGATGTATAGATATATATCATATCAATGTTATGTAAGTCTATAAGAACCATATTCAGGGCTGAATAGTTATAATTGTTCTTTGTCAAATTTTTCATTTATTTTCATAATTTCAAATAGAAAAATAATTGTATTTATTTGATAAAATATAATTAAATATTTTTTTGGTTTATACATATTTTATACCATATTTTATTATTGGTTTATTTAAAATCTTTTTTACCCAAAAAAGTCTTGTTCACAGATTTTTTAGAGAAAATGTGATAAAGCAAAAAATATGAAACAAAACTTTTTTTGGCCTATCTTAACTATAATATTTTAAAATTTGTTTAATAATTAATAACACAATATTACCTACTTGTTTTGAAAAATTTAGAATAAGTTATTTATTTTTTTAAATATAACGATATATCATTCATTTAACTTTCTATACTTATTAAAAAATATATATAGAAGATGGAACAGATTATGACATTCAGTATAGAGTTTGATATAAATTATAAAATATTTAAATGTTATTTTTGTATATACATAAATATTTAAAAAAGAAATAAAAACGCACTATCGTTTAAAATAATGTGAATTAAAATATTATTTCTTAAAGCTAAGCAATTTATTTATATTAAGTTTTATGTTTCATTTCGCTGATTAATGTTATAACATTTGTAAATGATGTAATATATTTGTATTAAAATGTTACCATATCGTAAATTATATTGAAATTTTTGATTTGCACATTATTTTTAAATTAATTTATTTACATAAATATACATTTATGTAAATATATTTAAGTATGTGTATTAAAAAAAAACGTTTGATCTCTTAAATTTGTGTAAATTTCGATATTAAAGTTAAAAATAATTTTTTTAAAACTCTTTTAAAGTTCTTACACAAAAAATAAAAAAAAATCATTTTATAATAAAACAAAAAAGCATTAAGCTATAAATTTAAAAATATCTCAGGAATTAAATTCGAAGTAGTCATATTGATTTGGATTTCATTTGATTTTATTTCAGTGTTTCAATAAGAATAATTTTACTTTAATAAATTAACATTTTAATTCAAATATTTATGATATAAAATAGTTAAAGGTAAAAGGGCTGTTATTTTATTATGTTATAATTTTATATTAAATTTTTGTTATTTTAAATTTCTCAAATTTTTTTTTGTCTTTAAACTTATTTTAAATTTTTGGTAAATAATTATTATTATTATTATTATTATACTAATTCTAAAATATATATATTTTAATTTCATAAACATATTTAAAAAGTATAGACAAAAATTTAATTTTTATAGAGAGCGGTTTCGATTGAATCGGAGAAACATATTCGCTATGAAATAATTATTAGATTATTATTTCAAAATATAATATGCAAATATGTACTTCAATCTTAACTATGCACTTTTACTAATTAATTTTTTTCTAAACTCAAACCCTATTACCAAGTAAAATTTATGAGTAATTGAAATGATATTTGTGCAACATGTAATGTAAAATGATTGCATTAACTTCCAGAGCTCAGAGTGTAGTTTTTTAATCGTGAATCAAACTCTATGTTAGTAAATATAAAAATTATTCAAAGATTTTTAATTTGTACGAATTTATTTGCTATTATCGGACTGAGACTATACTGAAAGTTGATGCTATCATTATAACTTATATTTATAGCTTGAAATTTTAATATTTAAATATATTTAATTATTTATATTAAAAAATAATATTTTATCTGTAAAAATATTTAAATGTTATTAAATTTTTTTTGTTAAATTTGTATTTTTATTTTTATGAAACATTTTTATTATTTAATCCAATAATATTTTCGATATTGATTAAAAAGTGCATATTATGCTAAAGTTTCATTATTGTGGTAAATTTTTTAAAATTAATATAGATTTAATTAATTATTTTAAAAGTTTATTCAATATATCAAGTGAATTTTGAATAATTTAATCATAAAATAAAATAAATCAATTCACTAATATTATAATTTGAAAATATATAAAAACAAGAAAAATAAAAGTATATAATGTAAATAAAACAAACTAGTTTAAAATTTTTTGCGAACATCTTTATATCCCTATCTAACTATTTCCTTTTCAATGCAATTTTTCTGGTAATCCATTTAATTTTGAAAAAATTTTCTTTTGATTTTTTGTTTATGTAATTGTTTAACAATTGGTTTCAAATAATGCAACTTTCGACTTTTATACTAATATTTTATTTTTAATTTTATTTTAGGTCTTTTTCAATGTGATAACACTCGGATTGTTCAAGAATAAAGTTCAAAACTTGATGGATTTAGGTTCGTATTTATGTTGGAAATAAATTTACTATATTCTTTTCCCTAATTTCAGCGCGTTCCTTCACTTTGAAGCTTAAGCAACTCATATTAAATTGATAAATTAATTTTAATTTGTAAATAGTATTCGGATCATGGAATTTAAAAATTATAAAAAGGAAATTATTTTGTCTTGTTGATAATATTTTGTTCTTTGTAAAAAAGGGTTAGCATTCTAAAAACATTTATTTCAATTAAATGAAGAATCAGTTGCAAGTTTATGAAAATTCTTTTGAAATTCGTTCATACTTTCATCAATATATACACTTTATTTAGAGTTAGTCCAAAATTTGAAATAAATGAAGTACAATATTAAATAGATTAAAAGTAAAAAGTTTTTTTATTGAACTATGCAAATAAAATTTTATTCTGAAATATAAATGTAAATTATAATGCAAATAAAAACTGTTTTTTTGCTAATATTTTAAAATGTCTGGAACAACTCAAATTATTGTTATTGTATTTTAGAATTTAGAAGGATTTTATAAATGGATTTATCTAGAACTATCTAGAAACTATCTAGACTATCTAGAAATATATTTTTTCAAGTTTTGGCAATATCTTTATTCCGGAATATTTTAAATCTTAATATGGCAGTAATATTCTTATTGTCATAATTATTAAAGAATCTCTGTTTTGTTTTTAAGCAGTAAATTTCAGATTAGAATATTATTTAGAATTATATAGCATATTTCATATTTTTTGAAGCAATTTTGTGGTTAGAATTTCAGATTTATTTAAATCAAAAATTTGTACATAGAACAATGACTAAAATCTAATATTTTAAAGGTATTTCATTTAATAGTGTAATTTTTTTCTTATATTTATATTGAAAAAATTAATTTAAAAAAAAAGTGAAAATACGAAAATGTAAAATCTAACGCTATTAAGAAAATAAATTTGAATAAAAATTTCAAATTGAATTGTACATTCTTTAATTTATTTTTTTTCTATTAGTTTTATTTGATTTTCTTTAATTTTGTTTATTTTTATAATAATTTCAATTTTTTTTAATTAAATATAAATACATATGTACAAAATGAAGTTTGTGTGAAAAGAATACATTCTTTTAAAAATTAATTTTGGTTAATATATGTGTTATTTTCAGATTCTGAATGTGATGAACCAAAAACAATGTACATGAAAGACGGTACACTTAGATATATATGCCCAAGATGCGGTGTTAAGTATAAAAAAATCACAGCAGTTCGGGGTCATATGCGAGAATGTGGTTTGGGAGCTCAATGTCCTTTTTGCCCGAAAATTGTAACACAGAGAAGAAATTTGCCCAAACATATTGAAAGGCACCAAAAAAATGTATCAAACTTTCCATCATTGAAAATATTAAGTGTAGAAACATTAAGTAATGAAATGAAATAAACATCTTTGTTTCTGTTTAATTACTTCTTACAATTTTTGTGATTTATTCAATACAAAAAAATTTGATTTATAAGTTACAAAATGAAAAAAAAAAACAGTTGTAAAATGGCAAGTCTGTTTCTGTTGTGATAGTTCCTTATGTTTAATATATATTTTTTCTTTATGTTTAAGTTGCGTATTTTTTTTACTTGTTTTTTATAAAAGAATATAAACACGAAATTAGTATATTTGAGGATGTATTGATATTATTCAATTTATTACGATATTTTTTTGATAAGGATTGCAAGATATGTGTCTAAAAAAACAGTTATTTATGTGTAAAACTTATTTATTTTGTGAACTTAATTTTTTTTTAATTTAATTAAAAGTGAAAATTTTTTTTCTTTAAAATAAACACCCATATTCTGCCAATCGCGCCAATTTTTGATAAGTGTCAACACTGTTCCTGAAAAATCAGAAACAGTTCAAATACCTTTAAATTTCCTACAGAATTGCAAAAAAAATTAAGTGTATTTAATATAATTATAAAACATAAATTTTGTACATATTTAAAATTTCAGAATTTCGAAAAGGTTTACTGAGTAATTTGAATTGCAGTACCCGTTTAAATATTTGACAATCAGAAAAACCTTTGGCAATCTCTGGATTATCCTGCAATAATTCAATTAAACGCTCAAATTGTTTTGTATTTGTTACTGTTTTTGTTCTGTAAAGTAGAAAAACCTCAATCAGCAATATAAAAAATAATGAAAAATTTTTACCATAAAATTAATTTAATAATTTTTATAACTACTAAATTTGGTAATTTTTAAAATTAATTTATATAATTAAACTATAAGTTAAATTTATGTATTTACACTACTGGTGAAAATTTAACTAATCTAAACCTTGACAGTCTATCGAATGTAAATAATGAAGCAATAAAAAATGACACCCAATGATTTTGACAATTGCCATCAATCGAAATTTCGTTATTACGTCTAAGTGCTATTCTAGTATCACTTCATGCGATGTTTGCTTGGCAGCAGAATATGGGTGAATGATTGAAGTTAAAATTTTTTGATATAAAAACGGTTTTTTTTATTACCCTTAAAATATTAACTTGAATAACTTTTAAAAAAAATTAATGTAAAAATGTTTGTTATATTTAACATAATCAACATTTCTCTTTTGTATTATAAATAGATAGTTATAATATTTTAATTCAGTTGATATCAAAAATAAATTGTTGTGCATAAAAGGAATAAGGTTATGGTTAATATTATATTATCATTATAAATTCACTGAATTTAACACGTTATAACAGCTTTCATACAATAATACAAATTAAACTTTTAAGACAGCTGTCGATTATACATACATATACTTTTATTAATACTTGTACAGTAAGAAGCAATGGTTAGTTTTGGGCGGATATCATGTTGTCCTCTAATTTATTTTTATTTTATATTTTTATAGAAAATGGGAGAAATGTTTTTCATACTTTTTAAGAAATATTTTACAATTTTTTTGTGAAAAAATTTAATTTTTTTTTGTTTCTTCTTTTTTCTTTTTTTTATTTAATTTTATTTTAGAAATGTTTCCAATTTTAGAAAATCTTTTAGCCACAAATTATGATCATTCTATATTCTCTGGAAGAGCTAATTTAAAAGTTTTTAGTAACCAATCGCATAATTTTGCCAGTCAGGATGAATTTGAATGTCCACGTTGTAAGGGACTATACGATTCGAAGGATAAGTTCAAAAAACATGTAATTTATTGTTCAAAAGAAAAGAAATTTGGATGCCCTTGTTGTGTTTATCGTACAAAACGAAAAGATCATATATATCGCCATATGTCTAGACTACATCCGGACGACTATAACAATTTGATGCAAAATCAGTTATTATTAAATACGAGGAATTTACTAAACGAAAATTATAATGAAAACTACAGTTACAATAAAATCGACAGTAGCAAATATAACAATTTCGATAATGATGAAAGTAGTTAAATGTAAATTTACTTTCTATGATTTTTGCTATTAATTCAATAATTATTCTTAGTTTTTTATTTATTTACGATAAATATTCAATCTCGAAACACAGACGATTGCGATTTGTCATTTGATTTATTCTAATATTGAAAAAGCTAAAAATACCTGTAATTTATTTTTCACATTCAATTAAATTTTGTAAATATAATTTGTATTTTAGAATTGAAGATCCTGTATAAATAATTAGATAAAATTTTTTGTTAACATTTAAAAGTTAAAAGTTTATTTGTATTTGAATTGATAAATTGTGAAACATTTACTTAAAATCTTCAAATAAAATATATATGCACATACATTATGCATATAAGCATAAATATATGAAATATATTCATATATGTACATATAAAAATATATAAATTTAAGAATAATTTTCATGTGATTTTCTTGCTGACTATAAAAAGGAACGGTTGTTTATTCCAAAAGTATTTTTAAGTTTTTGATTTTTATTTTTAAATTTTTTAACCTGAAATGTGCGTTAATTATCAGTACCATTTTAATTTTTATCTATTTTAGTTTATATTCTCTAATTTATTCTATGACACCACTAAGAAAAGAATTTTTTATTTCAAAAAAGAAGAAAACAAATTTGAATAATAGAAAATTAGCTTTGAAAAAGTGCGTATATTAAAATCCGTGAATTGTTTATTTTGAAAGTGATCTAAGCTCATTTCAAATAAAAATTAAATATTGCAGCGTTTAAGTTTAAAGTAATCAAAAATTCATTCCAACTATCGATATTTTCATTGATTTGCAAATAAAAGAGTTTCGAAATTGCAAATGGACTTAATTCACTTTCAAAATAAACATAAGCATAATCAGCATAAACAAAGTACCTTTTTCGAATGAAAGAGAATTTCTATTTCATTTTAATTTTTTTTTTTTGAAGAATTGAAGATTTAGAGAGTTATCAATTCATTTTGTAAAATTCTTTTTATTCTATTTTAGTGACTCCGCAAACATTTTTTGGGAAAATGTAGAATTTAAGCATCAATTTAAACATATATATATATTTCAAATCAGATTAGTCAAAAATATTCAACTTATTCAAGTAATTTAAGAATTTATAAATTATTTCTTAGTTGGCCTCTGAGTATTGTTTTCAGCTGGAATATGAAGCAATTTGGTTTTGAGCAAGGGGTTTGTCTGAGGATTTTGTCTTGCCAAAAATATTATGTTTCCATAAAGTTTTCTTGCAATTAAATGTTAACAAAGACATTCCGTAAAGTTGTACAAACACATTTATTTGCAAAATTGATTTGTTCGCATTAATTTGCAACATCGATTGTGTTCCAAAGGTGATTTGATTGTGTTCCAAAGTTGATTTGATTGATATCAAATTTTGAAGATAAAAACAGTACTTGAAAAAAATATTTTAGAATTGGAAAAGCAAAATTTCAATATAAATTGTAGCATAAAAAATTAAGTGCTTTAAGATTCTTTAAAGAAGAAATTTCCAATTAAAGCATAAATACAAACTTAAACTGGTGAAGGCAGTTTTTATAATCGTAAACGAGTTTCCCAATTTTTAATACCGATCTTAAAATATTTTCGGATTTAGGACGGTTAGATTAGTTTTTTCTTAATTTTCGGCTTTTGTTAATTTATATATAAAAAACAAGTACATTACATGAAACAATACATAAATAACGTCTAGTGAATTTAATATACACTATGTTATATACTAGTTTCCGTTAATTTTCTAATAGATATTTTAAATTTTAGAATTGTATTATATAGGTTTTATATGATATATTAAATATTAATAAGTGTTAATATTAAATATTTTATGTTTGCTGTTTTAATTTTCAATTTTCTAATATTTTTTATTCATAGAAATTTTGTATTTATAAAATTTTTTAAATAATAAAATACATAGTAAAAGTTTAAATATAAATATAACAATGTCTACAAATTAAGGATTTTGTGCTCATACATATAACTACTTTCAATTATTTTTGTACGTCCTTAGGAAATATTTTTAATTAAAAAATTAAGCTTTTTGAATGGAATGTAGCTTTTTATGAAGGTTATTTCAACTTCTTTTGTTATTAAGAAATATTTTTATAATATTTACTTGATAACTCCCTTTTCGAAATTTAATAAAACTTTTTTAATTTATAAAAAATTTTAAGAAATAATTTTATTTTAGATTTTCATTAATTTCTAATAAAGTACTATGTACAAAATGTAATTTACCTTAAAAATAATTTTATAGTAAAAACTGTAATGTAACTAATAATAAATTCCAAATTCAATAGAAAAAAATATAAGTAAAAAAATTTAAATATATGTATATTCAGTCGCAATAATAGACACAAAGTTTGGAACAAAATTCACATTTTTCTAAGACAAAATTATAGCTATGATTTGGTTTACAAAAATCTTATGAAATCTTGTAAAAAAAATTAAACTAAAAAGAACTAATTATAGTAAATATACTGATTAATATTTGCAATTATATAGTATGATTTGTAATGGTGTAAAAAAGTTAAAATAAATGTAAATAAGTAATTTAATAAAATGAGTTTAATTTTATTTATTTTTGTTATTTTCAAATTTTGTAAGCTACAAGAAATGAGAAATCAAACTTTAATAATTGAATTTCTACAATATTATTTATTTATAAACTTGTAAGAAAAGTTTATGTTTGTATCATTAAACAAAAAAAACTAATTAGATATTATAATTATAAGACACTTAACACTAAATTTAAAATCGTTTAAAATTTTAGATTTTTTGCAAGATTGCTTTTTACTAATTTGTTAACTTGTTTTAGGCAATAGTATATGGACTTTAGTTGAAGCTTTACCAACCTCAACAGCAATCGTAACGCCGCAAGCTACGCATACGGTTTTGTTACAAATTCCAGCGTCAGTGGCTGCTAGTGCTGGCCTGCAAAACAATATTCAATTACAGACGTTAATACCCGCAGTGACAGCTGCAACAACAGGAACAACTTTAACAACTCAATCAATTAAGCATGATAAAGATATAAAAACAAATTATACAGTACAAGAAATTCATACAATTGAAGCAATTGAGGAAATTTCATCCCATCAATTACACGAGTTACAGACTCATGAACAGCAGCATTTACAGCAACAGCATCGTCAATCGCAGCAACCTCAAAATGATCATTTACAACTACCACAACAACACATCAAATCACATACTGCAACAGCTTCTACAACTACACAATTAGCTGATGATGATGGACTTTATGAAGATATTCCTCATTTGGAGCAAGAATCTATTATGTCTGATGAATATAACAAAGAAACTATAAAAACCGTACAAATATCTTCGCATCAACACCAAAAGCAGCAGCATCAGCCACATAAATCGATAACAACAAAAGGGAAAATTGTGATTACAAATCCAAAGGCATCAACTGTTAAACAATTTAAAATACCAACAACGCCACTTCAAATACAACATCAAAAGCACTCACTTCAACAATCACCCCAAACCCAACAACAGCAACATCAACCGCAATCACAACAATTTTCGACAAATCAAAAACTAAAATATGAGAAATCTGATATAAAACCTAATACTAAGGAAATAACAATAACATCAATATCGGGTGGTGTGAAAATGAAATCGGAGTTACCATTTGTTTGTGATCAGTGTGGTAAACCATATAAAATAAAAGGATCTTTAAAGCGACATAAAATTTATGAATGCGGTGTGGTACCATCCCTTCAATGCAATTATTGCACACATAGAAGTAAATACAAATCTGATTTGAAAAAACATGTTTTACAAAAGCATCCTGATGTGTATGAAGGAATCGACTAAAATAATCTTTTTTTAGTAAAGTTTTTTAAGAATTTAAGATTCTTAGTTGTTCAATCAGCAAGGGTTTAAAATATCAAAAAATAAAGTTTTAGTAAATGCAATTAGTAAAGTAAGAAATTTGTATAGTTAAGTTTTTTTTTTGGAATCATAAAAAATTTTTTATTATAAATGTTCAGTTTTTTTGTTTTTTGCTTTTAAATGTAAAAAATGTTAAATTGCAAAAATGTTTAAATTTATCATATATTTAGAATAGAAAAGAAATGCAACTACCCGCCAATAATTTAATTTAATATAAGTCTTATGGCTTTCTATATCAAATAGTATGAATATTGCAATAGTATGAATCTTCGAATTTTATTGTCTAATTTAACTTTTGCTTGAAAATTTTTATAAACAAAGGATTGTCTCATGTACTTTTATTTATTCTAATATTATGTTTATTTCTTAATATTTTTACTTTGATTTTTTACTTGAATATATAAATTTTTAATTTAACCATACTAAATTTCAATACTTGAAATCAGACATATGTTCAAAATGGAAATGTTAATGAAAATGTTATGGATTTATGGTGTTAAGTTTTGTTATTTAGGAGAATATATAAAACAGATGTTTTGTTACATTTCCAATAATTTTATGTAAAACAAAATAAAGGTATTTTAATTTAAGTAATACCTTTAAATATTTCTAGAACCAATTTTGGAAAAAAATTAAGTAAAATCGAATAAAATTTTTTATTCTATTGTTAGAAATGATTATTTATTGCTAATGACTAAGCTTTTTTTTACTTTTGCTTTCAAACTGCAGGAGTAATTTATATATATTATGTGATGTCTGTATCAAAACAATAAGATTATGAATGTTAGAATTTTAGATTCGTATTGCAAATTTTTTAAAAATCAAATTTAATATTTCAATTTTTTTTATCATATATTTTTATTTAGTTCTACTTTGATTCGGATAAAAATTTTCAGATTTTTGGAAAAGTTTGTGTACCTCCAAATAAGTTCTCTCATTAAGGACAACATCTTTATTAAATTTATTATCGCAGACGAAACCCAGAAATATCGTAGATATTACTCGGCAAGAAATATAATGTTTCGTCACATAAACTCCTTTGTGACGTTAACAAAACAATTATTGTGAACCTATCTAATAAGAAATTCTTCTGAAACTAGGATTTAAAAGAACATTTCGAAAAAGTTCACAAAAACAAAGTTAAGTTTCCTGATTTTGCTAAAGAAGACCCTATTTCAAATTAAGTACAATTTAAGAGATCTAAAGTTAGAAAATTGGAATGAAAAATAATTTATAATATTCTTTTTATATATGAATTTTTAATCATTCTAATACCGAAACATATACCAATATGCATGTAATTTTTTTTAGGGTTTAAGTATGCTTAAATTAAACTAACTTAAGAAAACATTATATATTCGCTTGTATGCCCGATGACTAAAAGTTATTAATTAACAATATTGTTTATTGTATCTCAAAATCAATTTTTTTATTGCATATCTTTGGTTAATTAATTGAAAATCTCTCACGTCTTTAAATAAAAATCATTCATCTGAAATTTCTTATTTTTTGATTCTTTTTTTATCTTCAAGGATCAATCCTTTGTTTTAAAAATGTTGATTCATTAAAATTTATTACTGAATGAAATTTAATGAAAAATTGGTCAAATTTTGTAAAGCAAATTTATAAAAACGTAATATGAATTCACACTAAATTATGCTCGAAATGTAAAAGGTTTTAATTAAAAAAATACTGAAATAAAGTAAGAAAACTTAGATTTCGGAAAAGTTAAAATTGATATAAATGTAATATTTGAAATTTATCGTTTTCATAAAACTTGATGTAAAAATTAAAAAATTTGTTTTATTTAAGCACTTTCAATTTTCAATTTCCCCCCGAATTCAGAAAATTGATCAAGAAAAAATAATATCGATAGAAATGCTTCATTGAAATTAAGCTGCTTGAAATCAAAATTTGTAAAGTTTTTTTTATTTTTTTGTTTCATATTTCTAGAAATTTCAAGAAACGTGTATGTTTTAAATTGTAATTCTTAAAAAATGTTAATAATAATGGAAAATTTAAAATTTATTTCAAACTTAAACGTGGTACGTTATTAAAGGAGTTTAAATAAAAATTAATTAAATTATTTATTAATCTATTCTCTTTTTAGGTTTCCATACCAAGAATTTTTCTAATAAGAAAAAAATATTTCAAAATGGAAGTTTAATATAAAAATTTGAAGATACTTTAATTTTGGGCAATTATTACAAGATATGATTAAATATTTTTAATTATGATTGTTTAAAGGTTTTGAAGAAAAGTCTGTTTGTAACGTTATAAATTTAAAAATATTTTAGTTAAATAAAGTTATAAAAAATAAGATTGTTATTTTTTCAATAGATTTTATATCATATTTAAGTTTTTCTGTACTTAATATCTCAGTGTTTGCCTTCTTTGTGCAGGAAAAAAAGTTTTACTGTTGAAAATTTTGCATTGAATATTGTAAATGTTAATTGTAATAAGTAAACTATACTATATTAATAATTTTTGAAGACCTTTTGATAAAATTTAAAAACATATTTTTGTCTTTTAGTTTTATTATAGTAATATTAATGTTAAAATGTTTCAAAAGAAAAAGCAAAGAGAAATTTGAAGCTTAATGAACTTCAATCGTATGAAGTAAGATTTATAATGTTAAATAAAAAACTTGGATGATTCTTTTTGAATTGGAAACCACATTTTTACGAAATTTGCCAGATTTATTTTGAAACTTAAGTAATTTATAAGTACAAATTATAAAACTTATAACTTATTTAATTTTTTGTATATAAATGTTTTTTCTTTTATTTAAAATTATTTGATTAAATTAGAGACATATTTTTTTTACTTTGTTAAATAATATCCTGAAAATATGATTTTAAAATGGTTAGAGATAGTATTAGTTTTAAAAATCAGCTCCAATTGATATCTAGGATTTTTGAATTAAAATTAAAAATCAAATCAAGGGTCGTTTTCAATAGCCATTTAACTTATTTTACGTAAGTTCGTTAAAAATTTTTCGCTTTTAATTATTTATAAACGTTTCATCTTTTTGATTAGAATTCATGGGATTTTACACAATACAAAATATTTCATTCTAGAATTTTTTTCAAAATACGATTTAAAGAGCATTTTTGCATTTCATTGTAATTTTTCAATTAAAAAATAAGTATAGCAAGTACGAAAATATTGCATAATTCAAGGTATATGATATGAAAAACAATAAAAAGTAGATATATGTATAAAAATATTAATATTACAAACAGTTTTTGATAAATATTAAACCTGTGTTTCTTTTTTATTATATTACACTCCTTTATTATATAAACGGTTTTTATATTTTATGTATATAGATCTTTGTGTGATATTGCTAATGTATGAACATTAGTAAATAATCCTAAACAAAAAAATTTATTGTAAATATTAAAACATTAAAATAGCGTATGTACTTTGAAAAATATAATCGTATTTTTAAAAACATGAAAGAATTATTTTAGCGCTAATATATAATTTGCTCAGCTTTTTGATAGATTGTTTTTTAAGAAAATTTAATATTTTCAGAATAACAATATCCTAATTTTAAACTTCTATAAAGAAGCCAAAATAATGTTCTTATTTTCAATGTCTTTTTGATTAATAAATTATTTATTTTCTATTTTAGATTTATCATCATATTCACCTAAATCTGGGCCTAAACCTTCTATGAGAAGTGGTATATGTACACGTTCCTCAACAAATTTTTCAACTGAAGACAGTAACTCTTCCAGTAAACCTGTAATTCGCTTAGTTCCTGAGGAGAATCTCTTGAGACCTGATCACGTTATCAAACGAGAAAGTTCTGATTCAGATTCTGGGTCCCCATCAACAAGTCCATCCCCGCCATTGATTTCTGCAAGCTTAACTTCGGGAAATTTTAAACAAAGTCAAAATATACCTACAAATTCTTCCTCAATCGGATCACCATTATCTGGAACAGGATCAACAACAACATCTAAAAATACTAATCAAAAACAATTGCTGAATGATGATACCGCAGTAATAAAAGATAAAGCAGCCATAAAAGTTGCCTTAAGACAATTAGCTTCAATATCTTCACCTAAAACTTTAGAAGGAATTTTATTAAAATGTAGAAATCCAAATTTAAGTAACTTAACAACTGCTATTACTGGAAATGTTCCTGCTACTACACCGCCACCATCTACATCAAGCTGCTGCGGGAGTAATGCTGTACATGTTGCGGGTTGTGTTGGTTCTGTTAGTGGCAACATAGCTCCGAAAAAACCGGGTACAAGAACATACGATGGGAGTGGTAGTGTTTTGTGTGGAATTGGCGCGGGAAATGCTTCAAAACCAGGTGGAACGCGATTATATGAAGTTAATCGATGCCCTTTATGTTCAAGAAATTATCGTTCACAGGCATTTTTAAATGAACACATGCGTAAAGAACATTCAATATTGATATAAGATTTTAATGTTTTTTTGATTTACGTATATATTGTTTCAAGATAATCAAAAACAAAATTTGTATTAGTAAATTTTTGATTATTTCGTACTGACGACAATATTTTCACAAATCTTTTTTTAAGTGAAAAAAATGTATAACTTGATTTTCACTATTTTGGTATTCAAATATTATTTTTAATTTACAAACTTTCCAACTAAATTCATTACAGCGGTTATCAATTTTCAAATACATGAAAGTAAAGAAATTACATAATATGTCTATTGATATTTCTTTTGGTGTAATTGAAATTTAAGGTTTTAAAATGAATATTTTTAATAACTAACATTTTTTTTATAAAAATATTAATTACGAAAAAAATAAATTTTATTGAAAAATTATTAAAACAGAAATTTGTTTTGTGGAAAAAAAATTATAATGTAGTCAATTTCGAAGAAATTAAAACGCTATTTGAATTTTTCACTAAATAAAGTACATTTAGATTAATAAAATATACACATCTTACAAACATATATAGAAAATATTACTAAAAAAATTTATGTGATTAGTTTTATAAACAAATAAATTTTTTTAACAATAATTTCTTAAAATTTTAAAATAAAAAATATTTTCTATTTAAAAAAAAACCCACACCATAGTTAGACATGAAAATTATTATAGAATTAAAAGAAATTAAAAACTTTTCAATATGTTTTTCGTACATATATGTTTCCTAAAATATTATATTACATAATGTACGTATATAATGTGTTAAAAATATCAAAACATGTGAAAGTACGTTTAATTACGTTTATAGTTTAGTATAAGAAAAATAAGAATTTTTCATAGCTCTTAAATCTTAATTTATAAAATTATATTGCAATTTCATAAGCTTCGAAAATTTACATAAATTACATATATGTATATAAAATTCCACTTTTTGCCTTATAAGTTAAACTTACTAGAAAAAAAATTAATAGGCCATTTTCAAAAGTTTTGGAATTAAATTCAATTAAAAAAATATTAAATATTATAAAAAACTAATACAATTAACGTACTCGTATATTAAAGGGTGTTAAAAAAATAAGTGACAATTTTACAATTTTAAATTTGAGAAATTAAAAACTTATTACTATATGATTACAGTTTACCATTTTTTAATATAATATAAAATTATTTCTAAATATTGAATTAAAGATATTTATTTTCAAAATTACATGAAACATTATTTATCTACTGAAAATACTTAATTTTTTTAGAAAATATAATATACAATACCTTTTATTTGGGTTGTTTGTAATTTAATGTATTTTGAATGTATTTTCCATAGCCATTTAAATTCATGTATAAGTCATTTTAATATAAAATCATTTATTTTAAAAAAAAGAAGAGAAACAATTCAAAAAATTTGAAAAGCTTTATAAAAATATAAAATTTGAATTTTTAATAGAAATACTGTAAAATATTCATATTAATAGAAAAAAAGTATCATCAAAATTTATCAAATAATTATCGAATCAGATAAAATCACTCTAGTTAGAAAATTATCAATATAATAAAATACAACGTATATAATAGTGAACTCCACGATTTCCTTTCACTTTTCTGTTTTTTTTTTATTTAAAAAAAAATTTTTTTCTGAATTTTTTTTTTGTAACTTAATGTTGTTTTTAACGTAATATTTGTTTTATATAAAAAGTAAATGCTGAATTATAAAATTCAATTTACAAAAAAAAAGCTTTTCCATAAATAAAAATAGCGAAAAATATATTATATATTAAGTGAATTATAGTTACCTTATAATTTTTTAAAGACATAATAAAAATAAGGTAATTATATTAAATTAACAAAATTACATAAAAAATCACACCACATCATTTATAAGATTAACGGTTCCGTTACTTGAATAAATAGAAAAATTTCTTCATAAATCCTACTCTGATAATGTAAAATTATCAATAAAATAATTTCAAATCAAAATATCATTTCAAAATTTTTGTAATACTTGGCTATCATTTTAAGTTAAGATAGATAATATTTTTGCCGCGAATATCAAAATGAATTAAAAATGAAATTGAATTAATATAATAGTTCAATAGAAAATATTATATATATAATATAATAAAAAATACTATATATTCAATAGAAAATACTATATTATAATATAATAGTTCAATAGAAATAAAATTTTCAAAATTTTCAATTATAAAATTTGTAATAAAATTTTAGTTAATTAATATTTTTAAATTATAGTTAGTTGTATTGTATTTAGGAGACATTATTAAAACTTTCAATCATTAAAATTCTGAAAAAAAATAAAATAAATAAATCTGGATTTCAAAAATATAAAAGGATATTATAAATATATAAAATGGTTTTTTTCTTTATTAGCAGTTGATTATTTATACTATTTTTTTGTTGTAAATATTTTTATAAATAATTTTTCATTTCTAACATATTTTTTTATTAAAATTTAGTTTTCTTCTTTTTAATGGTTGCAATTTATTCACACTTTCGCTATAATAATCCCAGTATGATGTCATAAGCATTAATGTTTTTTTTTTAAGTTCAAGTTATTTTATTTTAAGAATATTGAATATGTTATATGTATTTATATATATTTTTTCTTTTAATAAATATGTTATATATTTATATAACATATTCATACATATATATATATATATATATATATATATTTATAATGACTTACAATTTTTATATATCTAAATATATGTATATAAAAATAAGATTTGTATTACAAATTGATTTTAAAAATATTATTACTAAATTTTTAAGTCAATATAATTTTTTTGTAATCTTTTTTCAGATTTATTAAAAAGCATGCAATTGCGTTATCCATGTGGTATTTGTGGCAAAAGTTATTTGAGAAAAGCCCATCTTAAAAGGCATATGCGCAATGAGTGTATCGGTGTTCCTCCGAAGTTTTGTTGCGATATATGCCCCTCAAGATACCGCCGTAATGAAGATCTAAAACGACATTTAGCTAAAGTTCATAATATTAATTCTGTTAAGCGCTCAACATATTTTGATAAAACAATAATGCCATCATTATTTTATCTTCCTTATACGTAACAAAAGAGAAATAAAGAAAAGTAAAACACTTATAATATTAACTAGTTGAAAATATGTATATAAATTTTTATTATTACTAAAAACTTTTTCATTGCACTTTCAAGTATTTAATTTTTGGCGTACTATATGCGTACTATATAAGGGATAATTTTCAAAATTTATAATAATTTGTTAATAATGAATAAACATGTGCAGAAATTGTGTTTAAATAGCAGTAATAAATTTTAAAATAATATTTTAAAATATACTAAATTTTTTTTACACGTAAGAAGTAATTTTGTTAAGATAGTTTTTATATATAAGAAGCAATGTTGCACGCTTTATGAAATATTTATGAAAATGAAATAATTTATTCATTTTGTTTGTTGCTTTTTTAGTAAACTAAAAGTTTTATTAATTGAAGTGAAACCAGTAAAAATGTTTAACATCATATTAAATAATGATGTTTAAAATTTTATTAATTAGTAAAATAATTGAAAAATTTGATGAAAATTTATAAAATATTTGGTGATGAGTTACAATTTTTGAATATACATATTTCATAAAAAAGAAATATCATTTTACTTGTACTTCGTTAAAAAATAAAAATTAATTTATGAATTATTTTATGAAAAAAAAATAATGATTTACTTTGTGAATTGGATTTCACATTCCATTTTTTTTATTTGAAGCTTTCAAAAAGATGCAATAATATTTCATTGAGGTTTCAATTTATTTAAAGCAAAAAAATATTTTAAATCAACTATTATATTTAAATAAACTGTTGTATTAAAATTAAATTTCGTAGTATTAATTTTATTATTTGCGTAAGTCTTAGTTTAAATAGATTTAAATGACGACTTTTTTATTATGATATCGTTATTTATATTATTGCAATAAAAAAAAATAATTATATAAAAGCCAATTATTTTTACTTTAACTTTTCAATTTTTTCCATTCTTATTGAAATTTTTAGATTATTTTAGAAAAAGATTTTTGTATAATTTTTGGAACTATGAATCCCATTTAAACAGGTGAGTACTAACTTTTGTAATTTTTGAACACGATAACTGATATTTTATTTTATTTTTTTTCTCTTTATGTTTTCATAAGGCTCTACAATAATCTGATTTGAGCAAAGATGGCATAGGCTTATCTGCTTAATGAAAGTTCATTCTTTTATTGAAACAATTAACTGAAACTAAATTAAGGTAAGTTTATTTAATTATTCAGTCCTATCATGAATTCTACTCGTAGAATTCTACGAATTACGTGAAAACTTAGAATTACGATGTAGACTTTTTCAAATGTCAAATGTTTATTTATACAAAACGATATTTTAAAAATATCCTAAGTATGAAAGTTTTGCAGTTTTTTGCGTTTTTTAATATTTTTGATTTAAAAAACTCTAAGCAAATATGAATTTATTTCCCTTCATGGTAGCTGTGTTAGAGTAAGTCAATCTCAAACAAAAAATGCAAAACTTCAAAATCACCATTCTTTTTAAAGTTACCATTCTTTTCAGTGATTATTGCTTTCTAAAACTTTTGAGGGTTATTTTTACTACGAGCGTAATTTATTATTGCTCCATTACGAATATTCGAAGCAGAATTTTAGTAATTCGTAATTGACAATATGATATTCGTAATTTTCTGAATTTAAGAGTTACGAACGAAATTCATGATAGGGCTGGTTATTTCAAACCTATTTCAAAATATTTAAATTGAATTACTAAAATTTTAAAATTGAAATATATAGTTCAAAAATATTTATTTTATTTTTTATTTATTCAAAAATACTCTCAAAATGAGCATTAAATTGTATGGAGTGTATAAAAGCATTAACATGACTGATTATAAATAAAGTATTACATATTTATTTATTACATATTATTAAAGATTCGACAAATTATTTAACAATTTGTCAAATGTTCAGTTTTTTTGGAATCTTTAATCCGATACTTTGCTAGTGCCTACCATTATCTTGTGCTCTAAATTACGCACGCATTATTATTGGTGATTCTCTTTTACGAAGTTTTTCTAATGTATAGAAAACGCAAGAAATATATTCATACATCACATACATGTATGTATATGCAGTAGCACCAATGTGTTACTTTGTTTTGGTAAAAGTTTTTTTTTTCACTTATTTTTTTTTTATGTCTTAACACTAATTAACAATTTATTACATTAAAACTATGATTCAACACATGGAAATATTAGTGATCTTATCTTAAAATAAAAAAGTTTATTTTTAAAATTTTATTATTCTTTTGATTTTTCGATTCTTTATTCCTTTTTATACTCAGGTGCATATATGTACATATATTTCACATTATACTACATTATACCTATGCATTATCTAAGAATGCATGCAAGTACACGAAAACGATTTTTGTTATGTATTAAAATTTCCTATTCGCTATAATGGATATTTTTTTAAGGCAAAAATCGCATGTTACTTAATTGTAAAAATTTTAAAGCCTTAACACAAATACCCTAGCTAGAGCCTATTGACATTTGAGAATTTGTTCTTATGTATATAAACTAAAAAATATCCATACAAATATATGCATACATAATATATAATACGTATGCATATGTATGAGAAACTGTGTGAGTTTATTTATTGAAATTTATAAAAATGCATTTACGCATTCAACTACATACATACATATACAGTTGTGAGTAAGTTGTTTCTGCATTTTTTAATAACAATAAAACAGTGAAGGGGATTAAGCATAGAAAGATATTAATGAAGTTATTTTAAACTAATATTTAAATTATCATATTTTAAAACTATGTACATGCTTATATAAACAGAAATAAAAATAGAAATATCTGTTTTACTCACACTAATAAAATAACTTTTAAAAATAAAGATTTAAAAACTATAATATTAACTTATGCTACATTTAATCTACCTACCTGCATTTATATAATGTTCAAAAATTTATTTAAAGTAAAGTTTCATATTGTGCGAATGTTACATACCAACTTACACAAATACTAACTAATTTGTGTATATGCATAAATGTATGTATATTTATTAAGTATGTAATAGCCACGGGTACTAAAAAATTTTAAATAAAGATTAAATTAAAGCAATATCTATACAAACTATATGATAAGTGTTTTATGTATTTTTAGTTACATACATACATACATACATATATCGATCAAAGAATTATTCTTTCATATCTACAAGAAGATGTAAATATGAACGTTCCTATGTATTTGTTTAAAAAAAAGGATATCTAAATTTTTTCTTGATTATGTACATATACATATGTATATGACATATGGAATTACGATGTTCAAGATTTAGTTGTCGCAAACGTATATGTTTATTTTTGATTTTTTTTTTGTAATTAGAGAAAAATTTTAACATGCATTAATACATATATATATGTACATATATACATATGTACGTACCTGCTTCCTTTTCAAGAAGTTTCTTTGTAATTCAATGAAAGTTGATTTTAGTAAAGTTTTTTCGTTTTTAGCTTGTAAATGTGTTGGTGGCAATGTTATTTGGGACTTTATTTTTCTCATTTAAAATATTTATAAAATACATTAATGGGATAGGTTTGGCATATTGTTTATGAAGTTTTATTTTATATGTATGTTATTTTTTCTTATCTTTTTTCGTTTCCCTTTTTTTTGGTAAAACACAATTGCAACAGACGCTTATATAAAAAAAAATTTTTAAAAATGTAAATGAATATGGAAGGTAAATGTATAAAAGTTTCACATTTTTAATTGTACAAAAAGTTTCAATGTTTTTATAATTATTGTAACTAAATGAAAAATTTGTATTTATTAGATTGTTACAAAAATTCGAATAAACATTTATTAAAATTTATCAGCAAGAAGCATAAAAGTGGAGAAACTATTGCTTAACAGTTTCGCTAAAATCATGCTTGTTAGGTTACAAAACATTTAATGTCAACTTTGGATCTAGATCTAAATACAAAGTCTGCGAAAACTGATCTCTAACTGTACATTTTTTAATAATACATTACTTTCAGGCTGCTTTAAATAAACAACACGTGACAATAATGACGATCCTTTAAGTTTTCGGTAATGAAAAATTTTCCTAAGAAATGCCATCAGATTTCGTTTTAATTTTGAATATGCGGTATGAAACTAATTTTTAAACTTTTTTTCTTCCGTAATATTCCAGTTTTTGTTATATTTTTAATTTTTTTTTATTCTTTCTAGGACTTTTCAACTATTTTACTTACAAATTATGTTTGTAGGTCAGAACTAAAAATAATAGACCTGAACGCAAAATGTTGTTTAGTTGTGTTTTTATAATATTTTTTTCATGTGCTTGGGAATTTAAATTAAAAAAAATAATATATATATATATATATATATATACATATTATATACGTTTTTATAATCTAAATTAAATTAAAATCTTTAATTAAAAATAAAATAAAATGTTATTGGTTAAAGTGTTTCTATATCAAAATATATAAAACAAATAAAAACTGATGCACAATGAATGTGTTACACATATGTTAACATAAATACATACATATATTATACAATCAAATATATTACATATAATTTAATGTTATTAAAATGTTATTAAAAAAATTAAAGAGTGTGAATTGATTGGAGTTGTTCTATTAATTTACTTAAAATTTATATTAGAATAACAATTTCGTATGTTGTGGTATCAGGGTCTATAAGAGGGGGTGACAAGAGGGGCATTTTCCCTGGGTCTCACTATCTGCAGGGCCTTAAATTAACAACTCAATATTTTAAACAAAATATTTCAATCGGAGAATATGTCTTTCATGAAGAGAATATTAAATACTTTGTTTTGTACTTAAGTCAAAACGATATAATTCACCATGAAAAAAGTTGAATTACCAAATATTCTTAGCGACAATGGACTAGCAACGATAAACATTACTTATTACAAACACGTTTCTTAGATTATTCGGACATAATTATTAAATTTGCTGATATGAAAACGCGAAAAGTCTTTGTGCAATAATTAAAAAAATATTAAATAAACTAAACATTAAAATATTGCCTTTATTTTGTTTATTTAAGCATAATATTTGAAATATTTCAGGGCCTCTAACAATCTGTTGCCACAGGCCTAGCACTTTGTCTGATAGCCCCTGAATATAAATGCTATCAAAGCTTTTTATTTTTGGTGAAAAGTTTATACATAGCAAAATTCAAATTTAGAACAATACAAATTGTAATTTTTTAAGATGTTGAAATAATAATATTTAATTTTCATAAATTTTTGAAATAATTTTGCAAAATTTTACGGAAAAATTAAATATTATTCATTTTCATTGACGAATGAAAATTGGTTTGTAGTTTTTGTTAACATACAAATTCAAAGCTATATTGTGTGAAGTACTATACTTTGAAAAAGGAAATATGAAAAAGAAAAAGAATTGAACAAAAATTTAAAACTAACTACAAATTTTTAAATTTAAACAAAACTGAAAACAAACATAAGGGATTACAAATGTATTTATATATTTCTTGTAATTTTAGAATTTTTCTTTTAATAATTTTTTATACTATTTTTTTAATTAATTTTATAGTTCATTTTGTTATTAATATTATTTTTACGAAATATTTTAATGTTAATCAAAAAAATTTGACATATAGTACACAATGATTACAATCCGCTTTTTATTTAACTAGTTCCAGTAGTGAGCTTGAAATATTTTTTTTGTATTGACAAACTAGTAATTATAATGAAACATCCCAAATTTGATCTATTTTAATTTTAAAATAATAAATAAAATAAGTTAAGTATAGTTTAAAATTTTAGAATTAAATACCTCATTAATGAATATGTTCATTTCGTTAGAATTACCTACATAACACTAAATAAAGATTTTTTTTATATTTTCAGTTGCATAGCTCTAGCTAACGTGCGAATGATGGGTAAATGTAAATAAATAAAAGAATATATTTTTTTCCACTGTTTATTTTGAATTGTCAATTTTTTAGTTTACATTCAATTTAAATAATTTTTTTATTATTTTCAATCATACTTTTGTAAACGCATAAAATATATGTACATTTAAATATACATTCATACATATGTATACATTTCGATTATTTCAATTTTTATACTAACATATGCTATTTTTTCAGGTTCGCTATAAATATAAACTAAAAACATCATTTAAATGTTCATTAATAATAACAGCATACTATATTAAAAACACTAAAATACCATAGGTAAATTCAAGCTGGGTGAAAGGGTTTACAAGCAAATAAAAAAGATTAATTAATTACATTTCAATTAGAGAAAAAACTAACTCATGACAAAAAAATTATATAAAAAAACATACAAATATTTAAATATATTAAAAAAAATTATCCAAAAATCATTTTATCAAAGCCAAAATATTGTAAAACGAATTCATCATTATCATCCGATGCTATAAAATGCACATCATAAAGGAACAAAGCTGACAGTTGATACAATATACTTATAATTTACCATATACATAGTTATAATATTTACCATATTTGCCAATAAAATATTAGTGAAATTGTAAATTGGTCTTGCTTTCTAAAAATATACTCATATTAATTTTTTATAAGTAATGTCACACACCCCTTAATGCACAATTTTTATTATGTCTCAATTATGTTAAAGTTTGGATTAGTTTTATTTTAATTTTTTAGTTGGTTAATTCATCGCGAATATTTTAAATTTTTTTATTCATATATTTGCATATACACAACATTTTTATTTTATTTGAAATTTTATTTAAAAAATTAATAATTGGTAAAATGGTAATTAATAATAAAATATAAATGAATAATCAATTATTAAGAAAAAAGGAATTAATAAAAAAAAAAGTATAAGAAAAATATAAAAAATCTTCAAAAAATAATTTTTGTTGTTTCATTTTAAATAAGAATGTCAATTGTAAAATTATTAATTAAAATTTAATTGTATCATAAATTTTTTATTTGGATTTGTTTTATTTTGTTTTTAATTAAATTAAAGTAAAATTTATTTTATTCTGTCATATTCATTTCTTTTTTTAATTTTTATAAAAAAAACTTGCATGATCTTTCATTAATGTTTTTTATTTTCATGTAATTTAATTACTAATTCTATTTAATTTTTTTTAAAACATTATTTTTTTTCAAGCACTTCACCAAATTGAAAAAAATGAAAGATTTTCATATTAATAAGTGAAATTTATTTTATAATAATTAAAATTAAAAAAATTAAAAAAAAATTTAAAATAAATTTTATAGTTATTGTGAAGGAAAAAAGTATTCACAATAATTGCAAATAAATATTAAATAAAATTTATTTTTATATACATGCTTTGAAACTAATAAAAGAATTTTGTTTTTATTTATTGACAGATCTACGCACAAATGTGAAAACGGAACCTCCATCACCTAGATATGTGCAGTCCCAACAAGATTCAGTGTCAACACCAAATATTGTGAGACATGAAAAACAACAACATAATATACCACAACAACAAACAAGTCCTTTACCACTTACGAATGGTAATAAACCACAACAAATTTTATCACACCTGAAATCTCATAGTCAGCAGCAACAAAATCAACAACGTAGTTTATCGGAAATATCAGGAAAAGCATCAACTTTATCCATACCTCCAGCTCATCAGTTGTCAATGTCAGATGTATCCGATATGCTCCTTGAATTTTATAAAGCAAATGCAGCAAAGGCACCAAAGAATAATAAAATTGACAAATTTCCGCGACAAGCATCCCCATCATCGGCTGATGGTGCTACATCAATAATAACATCTACGCCCACAATAACAATAACCCCAACAAAAATTCGGCCAACATTTTCCAATGGTAGTGAATCATCGACACCTATTCATACATCAACAATAATTGAAAAGTTGACAACGGCTGTTGTTTCAAAAAACTTGAATGGTGATGAAATGGTTGCAAAAAAGTCAAATGAAACACATCAATTTCAATCACCTCATCATCAATCAGAAGAAAATTGTAGCAGTTCATCAATTATTGCAAATGCTGTTACAAAGGATATTAAAAAATTAAATGCGCCATTTCATCCCAGAATAAAATATTCAAGTGTTAACAATAAATCTCCTATTTCCGGGCAATTAACTACCATAATACAGCCGTTAATGAGTGAAAATGTTCCGCCAACATCAACAGCAATATCTATTGCTAATACAAGTTTGACATCTTCATCTACTGGTCTTCCTCAGTCGTCAGTTGTTGTTGTCCCTTCGTCAGTAATTCAATCGCCAATATTACCATCAGCTCCAGCTGCGGCTGCTTTAGCTGCAGCTCTTTTTCGTGATGGATATCAAAATTTTCATCATCAAATTCGAGCACAGGAGCAATTATTAAAACAACGACAGCAAGATCAGCAGTCACAGCAATCAAATGTTCAGCAACAACAAACTGTTGGTAGCAGTAACGGTTTAAAAAATGATTGCGGTAATCCAAACAATGGTTCTAATCGAATTGAAGAAAGGCGCTTAAGTGGACCACCGCAGCTTCCACCTAAATATATGCAAAATTTTTTAATGAAAAAAGATCAATATTCAGACAATGAACAATCAAGTTCAGATGAAAGAGAAGATGATGACGAAGACGAAGGAAAGTATCCTGAAATCGATGATATTCATTTAATTGAAGGCTCCAAATCGGGTTTTAATACATCTAATCAATTGTCAGTGTCAATGGATGCAACTGACTACCTGTCCGATGAGACGCATCACAAATATTCTATGATTGCTGCGCATGCATTAAGAAATTTAGAATACACTTTGAATGATTATGGCAATAGTGGAAGCGGTGGTCACCATCGTAGCAGTAGTGGTAATAGTAATGCTGGTGCAGATAATATGAGCAATAGTAACAGTGATTGTGGTAATAATAGTATACTATCAAAATATGAAGTAGGTCCTAATGGTGAAGTTGAAGCTATGTATAACTGTAGACATTGTGGTAAAAAGTATCGTTGGAAGTCTACTTTACGTCGCCATGAAAATGTTGAATGTGGTGGCAAAGAACCATCGCATCAATGCCCCTATTGTCCATATAAATCAAAACAGAGAGGTAATCTGGGAGTTCATGTACGCAAACATCATGCTAATTTACCACAATTAGCTAGTAAACGAAGATCAAAATATTCGCAACCGAGAGATTAGGGAACGGAAAATTTTATTCAAAAAATTTTTATTTTGTATAATAATTTGAACAATTTGTTTTCGAATATAAATTATATTAAGTGGAAAATGCAACATATGGGGAGGGAAATATGGTAAAGGGCTTTCGTATACGTTGGTGAAGAAATGGTAACGTGAATAAGAGTTGCATAAAATAAGATAAGTGAATATATTAAAATTCATTTCAAATATGTATACTATAAGAAAATATTAAAAACAATTTCAGTGAATTATGTCACGTATATGCATATATATTTTAAGAGCAGCCCAACCCCTTATTATTTGTAATTAAAAATTAATTTTATAATATTATAATATTATAAAATTATAAATTATACATACTTATAAACAATAATTATAATTATAAATTTAGTTTAAAACTTTTTTTACTCATTAAAATTACAATCAATTTAAAGACTGCCTTCATATAAGAAATTTCATTAAAAAATATAGAATTAAAAATGAAACTAATACAAATTGAAATTTGATTACTCCATCTATAATTTAGTATTCTAAGTTTATTTTATTTAAACAATTAATGATAATAATAAGAGCAGTTTTTTACACTAATCTAATATTATCCTTCAATAATTTGTTATAAAAATGAAATATTTACCTATTTTCTACAATAAAACAGTGAACTTTAAAACAAGTTTACTCCTGAATAAATAAGGAGGTTTTTATCACACTATTTTTATTTCATTTTGACTAAATTCAGTAAAAAAACTTTATGTTATTACAGTTTTTACTAATTTTCTTTTTAGTTTTAAAAAGAAATAAGGGAGCAAATTAAAGAAAAAAAGCAATGAGTATTATTTTTAATTTGAATGTTGTTATAATGTTAACGCTCTAATATTAGAATAGTTTAAATTTTTGGTTTTAAATTTTAATATTATTTCTTTTATATAAAATAATTAAAGAGAAAACTGCATTGATTGAGTATATTAAGAACAGGCATATTATGTATTATAATTTATTCCTAATTGTTTAAAGATATATAACAAAATATTGCAAAAACTGATTTTTTTTCCAAAAAAATAAAAATTTATTATTTCCAAAAATATAAAAATTTATTTATTAGGTAAAGCAACAAAAGTATTGAAGTTTTTCATAGTTAAATAACTTTAATATTGATAATTTATAGATATAATTTTAAAACAAGTTAGATATACTGAGAGTAACATAATTTTTGAATTAAATCTAGCAATTTATTTCTTACATTTAAAATATTTGGTAGACGTGCATTTTTTTTTATAATTATAACTTACTACAATAAAGAAATTTTAAGCAAAATATTCATCAAGTGAATATTGTAAAATTAAATCCATATATTAAATATTAATATTTTTGTTGATGATTCACTTATAAAATAAATATTGTTTGAAATACTCAATCATCATGTTAAAAAAGCATTAATTCATTCCCTTCAAACACTGTACATATAAGATATTTATATGTTTATATCACACGTATACATATATTTATATAAGCAATATGTGTAATTTTGTGAATATAAATATGTGTGTACGTAGGTACGTATTTTACAGTGAGAAAAAAAACCATTAACAAAAAATCGATTATTTCAATCTTTCTTAGAAAAAAAATTTTTTTAATTTAAATTATTGTACACTAATTACTAAATTATATTTTTATTAAAAGATTTACAAAAAACATTACTAAATATTATAAAAACTATAACACAAGCAAAAATACTTATTTTACCTACTTATAGTTTTATTTTTATAAAAAAAATATAAAACATGAATATAAAACAATGTATCTAAAGAAAAATATAAAAGACTTCTTAGTTTTAATGGAACTAAAGTTGTAAAGTTGCAGAGCTCATATGAAAGAAAATTAAATAAAAATATCTAAAATTATTATTTTTAAAAATAAAATTATTATTTTTAAGCAATTTTTTATGTATAAATTTAAGCGTATAATATAATTTTTAAAATTTTCAAGTCTGAAATAATATCACAGTATCTCAAAAACATTAAAAAAACCTATTTAAATTTAAAATAGTTGATATTAAGTTATTTTATTTTTTTTTATTTTACTAATTTTTATATTAAAAAACTATTTGAAATTAAATTTTTTTAAGCTTTTTTAAGAAGCTTTTATAATATGCCTAAAAAAATCATTTTTTAGTGTAAAATGAAAAAAAAAGAAACAAAAACAAAATAAATATTTTGCCAAAAAATTGTAATATTTAGCTAAATCCTTAGGTTCGAGGTTGTGAGATTTTTATCCTCCGAAAAAAAAACTTATTCTACAATTTTTTTAAAAAATCAATAATATATGTATGTATGTATGTCAACTAAAAAATGGAAATCGGATACAATTTTTATTTAATTCGCCTTTTATTTTAAATTGGATTTATAAAGAAATTAAACCACTTTAAGAATAATTAAACTATAAGAAAAAAAAACTATTTAAAACAAAATTATTTCATAAATACTCGCAAGAATTTTTGTAAAAAATTTTATTTTCACTGAAATTTTTATTTTTTTATAATAAAAAATTTACATCAGTCAAATTAAAATTGGATAAAAGTTTCCTGACTTCATAATTGTATCTTTTAGTGTATGGCTAAACATCAGAAGCGTATTTTTTTACATTAATTTAGTAAATATTTCTTTTGTTTCACTTGATGGAATGGGATATTATTCAAACATTAGTCAAATATTATTTGTAAGGGCTATATTCGTATTTCAGTTCTTAGTAAGATTTGCCATGCAGTATATTTTTTATTGAAGAATTGCAAATTTGTAGCAACATGTTCTGTAAACAATTTTAAAAAAGCTTGTATTCAAATATCGGATTTTGAAGATTTACTATAGTAAATTGTTTAAATTTTTGAGTTAATTTGAAATTTATCTTTTTGTTTTTTCATTTATGCCCTGAAATAATTACGTTTTCAACAAATTTAAATTAATTTCCTGCTCAATTTCTTTTTAATTCTTTGATTGAAAATGATTAAATAAACGAACAGCTGACTTCAATTCTGAAATACTTGCGTCAAACTTTGTAGTACTTCAAATATTGTGAAAAAGCTTTTAATTCTGATTAAGAACTTGTAGCGTATCATGCAATATTGAAAAAGCCTAATTTTCAGAATAAATTAATTGTGTAGCATCTATGATTATGGATGTTTATCTCACAATTAAAAAAAATTATTTAAATTTAAAAGCTATAAAATCTTCTACTTTTCCGTGAGGAACATATTATATTCTAAATATCGAAGTTTATAGCAAGGAATATAAAATAAACCTCAATCAATAGGGTCATTATGTTTCGAGAAGCGAATAAGCACTCGAAGTGAATATCCGGCAAAATAGCATTTTAAGTTATTAAAAAAAATAAACAAAGTGAAATATAGGGCACAGGCTGTAATAATAAACAAATTTTTCAAAAATTTAAAATTTGATTGATATTTTAACATTTTTAATGTTATTATCTAATGAAAATATTGTAATTAGTACACCAGTAGAAATATTAGAAGGATATAAGGATATATCAGGAACCAATTAAATCCATTGGAGTTACCAAGTGTCCCAAAGCTTTTAACTCCACTGCAAAGTTCGCCCATATTTCCTTCAATATATTTTTATTGAGTAAGAGTTTAATTCCACTTATATGCGAATTGTGTTCTATTAATTCTACTAATTATGCGAACTGCTCCCCATTTGTCTTTTTTTTTAGTATAAATTTATGAATTAGTATATTATTCATAAACGCTACTTTTGACATAAAAAAAGATTTATTATGTGCTCTGTATGCTACATAGACATTATGTATTTATTAAAAAAGTTTTATTAATTACATTTGTCTTATAGATACTTGCAAATTATAGAACCTTAAAATAATACATACCATCAACTCAAATAATTAGAAAGTTTGAAAGATTACTTCTAGTACAATTTCTATTCGCAAATTTATACACATTCCATGTGTACTATTTGGTGGTGTTAACGTCATTATTTTCGGTTTTCTGATGCCTTGCAGTAGTAACATTTTGGATCTGATGAATGAAACTATTGACCGATCATAATTTAAAATGGTTTTCGATTCACGTACTCCATTGCACTCACCTATCCATTCTCTTCGCTGGTCATAATAAGGCATATAGCAAAACTATAAAATCTCACTGTACCCACAATTTTCTCAGCAAAATTTCAATTTCCAACTTCTGTTTTTTATTTTTTTTTATAAAAGATGTTTATATTATATTTTTGAAATGAATACGAAAGACTTTAAATATTTTAAAACATTAAAATATTTTTCTTGTCATTACAGGTCTACAAAATTGAACTACTCGTAGATTAGTTTTCAAATTTTTGATACCTTAATTCTATGTGATTTTTCCCAGACTTAAAATATTGTGCAGCCTTCACAAAAAATCTTTAAAATTGCTTTAGAAGTTTATGTATACTACATAATACTCGTATATTCGCATGTGCTTCTTTTGTAGTAAAGATTTAGGGAACACGTTTTGTATTAAGATCTAAGTTAAAATTTAATTTTCGAAAATACCCTTAGGTAACTATTTGATAATAAAACAAAAAACTTTAAATGGTTATTCGACAAAATTACTTAAAATGGTTATCCAACATAAAAATCTGTCCTCTCAGATTACTGCAAATTTTCTATTAAAATAAAATTTTAATTGCAGATTATTGATTTTACTGATATTGAACTATCAAGTAAATTTTTATGTAGTAAATGCTGTGATAGGGGATTTTATCCCAATAAAAAACCTCTGCAGATATGAACTTTTTAATGTTTGATAAATTCCTAAGTACTATTGATTTCTTCAAGTGACACAAAACTAAATTATGTTTTTCATTCGCTTTTTTTATTCAAAATTCTTTTTTAAACACATTAACAAAACTATTCTTATTTTTTTGTAGAAATACGTTTGTATAAGCCGTTAGAATTAATCTCGCTCTTGACTTTTAATTTTAAGTTTAATTAAAAAGTTACCGCAACTATCCAGAATCTTCAAGTTATTGAAACTTGAAATAGCTGCAATAACAAGCATTTTTGTAAAAACAAATAAAGCAAAAAATTTTATTTGGAATATTGCAAGTATGTATTTGCAAAATATAAAAATTTTGCAGTTTGCTAAATAGTATTAATCACGCTGTGGTGTGTATATGTGTATGTTTATTAAACACACTGGAGTAAAACTTATATTTATAAACTTATATTAAACACAATAGTAAAACTTTTTTATTTCTTTACTTGTAGACATTTTTGACTGAATAATTTACTATTTTTATACAAAATATTTTTAAAAAATTCATTTAAAATGAACAATTTTCTTTTAATATATATGTATATTTATACAGATACAATAATATGATCCGTTATGTATATTTAACAAAAAAGACTGAAAAAGAATTTTAAATTCGAACTTAAGTTAAAAAAAAAAGAAATTTCAAAGAATAAAATTTAAGGAAAAAAACTGAACAAACAAAAAAGCAAATTACAAAAGCCTAAATTTATATAAATAAAAATCAAATTTAGTTTTTAATAAATCCATTAAACTAGTATACAATTTAACTAATATAATATTTGCTTTAGTCATCACGAGAAAGCCATATGTTATAGCTAATCAATTCATAATCTCGAAGAATAACATAAAAAAATAGTATTTTTGGTTAGAAAACATTTTATATTGATACTTTCTAATATTCAACAAAAAAAAAAAAATTCTTTTCTGTCTTAAGTTTAAAATTATTTAATAATTCAATTTCAGCATTTAATTCAACCTGCAAGACATGATACCCTAAATTTCTACCATAAGGTGTAATCGATATTGTAAAATGCGCTTTAATTTTTTTTGGACTTCAAGAAATTGTTAAAAAAAATTTAACAAAAGCATTCTAACTTTTAATGTTGACAACAGATGTCTACCATTTTAGTGTAACCGATAATGCAAAAAAATGTCACGTAATTAATACTGGCCACATCGTTAAAATTTTTTTTTGTGCTTTTTGTAAAAGCATCTGCGTTTTTGATAATTCAGTTCTAATTTACTACTAAATATGTCCTTTGTTCAACAATAAAGAACTGCACGTACTGTCAAAAAAGTGTGTTTGATATTGCGATACTATTTTTGCAGTTTGTTTTTTAAATACAAGTGCATATTAAGACTTTTAAGATATACGCGCAATAACTCAGTTTTGTTTTTATATTATTTAGAAGAAATTATTTTGTTAATTAAAAAATTAAATTTATATTATAGTGAATTGGAAATACTAAAATATTTAATTTTATGGTTTAATTTTTAAAACTTCAAAAAACATAATATGACAATCTTAGAACTTTCACAACTAAAAAACTTTTTTTTTTATGCTAAATTTTTTATGTCACACTTTCTGTTGTCTAATTTTTTTAAGATCTAAGTTAAAAATGTGAAAGCATACTGCATTATCAAAAACATCCCATTTCAACTACTGATTTTGTTTTTTCGCAATATGGAAAATTTTAAAGGGGATAACTAATTTTATTTAGTGAAATTTAGTTTTAGAAATATTCAAATCAAAAATAAATAAAATAATTAACTATTAAACATGTAAAAATATATTCTTGTCAAAATAAATGTGTAAATATTTTGGTAAAATTATTTCAATAAAACTATTGATAACCAAATACATCAACAAAATTCCAAATTTTTCTAAATATTTTACTTCATTACTAATATAATAAAGAGAACATTTGAATCATGAAGTCGATAGAAAGAATCTTAAGGTTTCATTGAAGTTCTTTTCTTTTTGCGAATTCACTTAATTTTGGAAACTTTTAAATTTTTGCAACATTACAGTTGTGTTTCAACATTATAGTTCATATCAATATCAAATATTTTCAAATTAAAAATAATATTTTTTTTCGCTTTTCTCTTAATTTTTGTTTTTAGAATTATTTTAATATTCTTGTAGTAATTTACTAACAACTCATATTGCGCTTACTAAAAAAATAACCTCATTTAATATTATTAAGTTTATATTATTAAAAATGACTGATTATAAATATATTTGAATTAGTTTCGATATTATAATTATGTATGTCTAAAATAAATTTAAATATTGATATACACACGCATAAATGAAATCATGCTTTCAAAATATAATTTTTAAATTAAGTATAATACATACTATAACATTATTTTTATGTTATAAAAAATAATTTTTGTTTTCTATAAGCTAAATAAAAATATTTTCACTGATTTCAATATTAATCCCTATCATGAATTTCGTTCGTAGTTCTGAAATTTGAAAAATTACGAATACCATATTATCAATTACAAATTACTAAAATTGTGCTCCGAATATTCGTAATGGAGTAGTCATAAATTACGTTCGTAGTAAAAATTACTCTCAAAAGTCTACGAAAGAAATAATCGCTCGTAACAAGCGATTTAAAGAGAATAGTCGTAATTAATTTTCAAATTCCGAAAGTTACTCTAACACGGCTACCATCAAAAGAAATGAATTCATATTGCCAAAAAGTTTTTTTTCCTCTTTTCAAAAATATTCAAAAACAAAAAAAAGCTGATTTTAAAAAATATCCTAATGTATGAAAGTTGTTAACTAAAATGGCAACAAAAAAATATAAATAAACATTTGATAGTTGAAATAAAATACTGGTTTTGACACTCCGAGAAATGATACTTCCATTGGTGATTCATAATCTCTACAAAAGGGATTTGTGATCATTTAAAAGTCAACGTCATAGTTATGTTCATAATTCGTAGGATTCTACAAGTGGAATTCATGATAGAGCTGAATATCAATTAATTAAGTTTTATATACATATGTGTGTACGTAGGGCTTTTATGGTTGGAAATAACTTTGCCCAAAAACAAACAAAAATTTTTACATTTCATAGGATTATTTCTTTTATCAAGGTGTTGTCAAATTAGTTTGATTTTGCTACTTTTCGAAGAAACTTTTTGATATTTAAATCAAAATTATTAATAAAAGTCCCAAATTCTTTAATGACGGAAATAATTTTTAACTCTTAATGGCTGAGATCAGACAATTCTTCTTTCTTTACAAAAATTTTTATTTTTGACTCTGCTTTATTTCCACATTGTTGGTTAAAAATTTTTTTTATATGTACACTTCGTTCTTTTTTTATGCGGTAGATGCGTTTTAGGGAAATTCGCATATAAAAAAATCGCACAAAAAAAGACATACATTTATATGCAAAATTATGGATACGTTCCATTTATTAAAAAAATCGCATAAAACCTAAATCATGTTTTAAAATGCACCAGAAATCGCATAAAAAAAGATTTATAAATAATAATATTTTTTCATCATATTTTAATAAATGGCACATATGTATGTTAATAACACAAACAAAACTTAATATGTAAAAAAAGCATAAACAAAACTTCATTTAAAATCATATTAAGAGTGTTTTCGTCATTATTCGCTATCTGATAATGTACCCGTTTGCGAATTGGTGCAAGATCACTTTCATCACTACAAAATAAAATTACGTCATCAGATCTACATGGTAATGCTTCTTCGGGAACTTCAGTGTAATCAAACGCTGATCGCTTGACTTGTTCTTTGTAGAGTTCTCTGTAGCCAGACATACAAAATTTCAGATCACGTTGAAATTTTAAGGAGCGTTCTACACCATTATCATTTTGAATAAAAAAATTTTTCAATTTGTTGAAAAGTTTGAGTTTCAACAGTTGAAAAAGTGAATCACCAAAAAAATTAAATTTTCGAAATTTGAAAAAATTTTTTTTTCTTGCACCGCATAATCTAAAAACGCATAAAAAGAGAACGAAGTGTATATGGCTTTGAAATAAAATTTTGAAGAGAGAAGAATATGAAATAAAAGCGGATAATCTGGAAAATAATTTTTTTTTCAACTGTCCATTTGTTGAGTTTTCTGGTAAATTAGTAAAGAATTTACTAGTAGGTAGGTAAAGAATTTTACTAGTAAAATTTAATGTACATGTACATTAAATGTATATACATACATATTTGATTTTAAAAATTTTTTCTTTTTAAAATCAAACTTTGTTTTATAAATACAATTTTCTATTTTACATTATTCGTGTATGTATTGTAACAAAAAAACCAATATTTTTGTGTTGTTTTTCCCTGCACATCACCTAGATGTAAATCGTTCAAAATTCAATAAATAGATGCCAATAAAATGAAAAAACGAAAAAAAGGAAAAACTTTTCTTCGTGTTAGTAAATTCAAACGTTCACCTGAAAAGATTTTGGATTCAAAGAAGATACAACTACAAGTCACAACTACAAAACTACAAATTTAGTATACTGGAAAGACGAACGAAACATAGTATAAAAATTCCAGTAATGAAAGAAGACCACGACTCGTCTTATCTCACGGAATAATACTAATCCTAATCCGTACTCAAATAATACTTTTTAGTCCACTTTTTAATGAGCAATGTAGAAATAAAGCAAAGTCAAAAATAAAAATTTTGGTGAAGAAAGAAGAATCGTCTGGTCTCAGCCAATGATTAGGACCGGTCACACAGAATAAAGTGTAAAACAATGTCTTTAGTTCTCTAATTATATTTGTACAATACACGTATATTTTTCGTTTTGAAATTTTTATCAAAAATATTTTATTTTGTTCTAGTCTAATTTAAGAAAATGCTGTATAATACATACTCGTATGTATTTATGTATTTTATTTTATATATTTATGTATATATGTATTTTTTATATATATATTTAATGCATACATAAATATATATACACATAATACATAATAATATATATAATAATATGTATATACATAGTACATAATATATATATATATATATATATATATGTGTGGTGTATGTGCGTATATTAAAAAGTATGCCCTTTTTTTAAAATTTGAGTCAATTATTTTAGTAACTGAAAACATAATTAAGAAAAATAAATTGAATAAATAATTACGATAGTTTTTTTGAAAGCATAAAATTTTTGCATAAAAAACTTTAATTTTGGAAAACAATTAAATACAAAATCAAAATCTAATTAGAAAATTTACATTCTTGCAATTATAAAAAAAAAATTTTGATAAAAGTGAAAAAAACTGTAATTTTCATATATTTGAAATCTCGAGTTAATGTTAAAAACACATTGGTTCTATAAATTAAAAATATTTTTTCTATTTACAATTTTTTCTATTTTTATTTACTAATTTTAATAAAATTAAAATTAAATATAAAATTTTTTTTTTTCCAAATTGTTAACTGCTGTGTCATCTGTAAACGTTTAATTGAGTAAAACTATGTAAATTAATTCTATAAACGTAAAAAAGGGTTCTACTCTTTGGGCTGTACTAAATTAATACATTTTCAATGATGTAATGAAAACAAAAAATAAAAAAAACTATCTAATATTGTACATAATGCTATGTATCTAATATTGTCTATAACACAATGTACAATATTAGATAATTTTATAAAAATACGAGTAAACTATATATTTTATGAAATACATACGATATACATAATAGAGGGGATTAATGCAAAAAAATAGTCCACATTTTTCTTATTCATCTCTATTATGTATATCGGTATCGGCCGATAAACGATAATTTATCGGCAAAATTTTGTGTTTGTATTACCAACATTGTTTATCGGTAAATTTTATCGGAGTCGGGAAAGCTTTTTTTCCCTGTATAGGAAACGTATTAGCTGGTATTGTGAAAACGATAAATTGTCGGGTTTTCACCGATTTAAAAGCGGGTACAAATTTTTAGACGACAGATTTTTTTTTTTGTAAAATCTTCATTTTATCAAGGAAACTGGTGTAATTAATTACTTTTAAATTATTTTCTTTCAAAATGTTATTCATATATTTTATTTAGGAGTAAAATCGTAAGCAACAAAAAACAAATTGCGCGGTTAGTAGAAAAAATGGAAGAGGACTTAAACCTGGCAAGGAATGATAATCTGAAATTCTGGATAAACCTAAAAAATGTGTACATATTATACGAGGGTCACTATTTATATTTCGGGTCTAGCAATAAAAAACAAATATTTATCATTGGAAATGGTTTTATTGTTTTTCAAAATATTCCCCATGAAGATCAATACACTTTTGCATGCGCTGAAACCAATTTTCGTAGCACTTTTTCCACTCCGATTGAGACACCTCCAAAACATGGTTTTTGAACGCATCGACTGCTTCTTCAGGTGTTGAAAATCGTTGTCCACGCATTTTTTTTTTTGATGTGAGGGAATAAGAAGAAGTCATTGGGTGCTAAATCAGGACTGTACGACGGATGACCCATCAATTCGACATTTTGAGTGCTCAAATAGTCCATTGTTTCAGCTGATTTGTGAGAGCTTGCATTGTCATGATGAAGAATGATTCGCCGGCGCTTGTTTGTTTTCCTTATTTCTTCGAAAACTTTCGGCAAACAGATGGTGGTGTACCATTCAGAATTGACCGTCCTACGTTCCACTAAAGGTACTGTGGCCACATGACCGGTTATACCAAAAAAAAACGCGATCACATTGCTTCGATGTGCTTCTTCCACGAACAACTTTTGTTGGATTTGGCTCGTCTTGGAACACCCATACGGTCGATTGCTGTTTCGTTTCGGGCTCATATGCATAGATCCATGATTCATCACCTGTGACTATCTTATAAACGTCTTTTGACGCACCGCGATTGAATTTTTTCAACATTTCTTTGCTCCAATCGACACGAGCCTTCTTTTGTGCAATCGTCAAATTTTTTGGGATCAATCGACAACACACCTTTTTCACGGCAAGATGTTCATGCAATATCTTATGAGGCATCCTTGGGCTGGTGGAATGCCCAAGGATGCCTCAATCTCACAGTATGTCACATGCCGGTCCATCATTATCATTTCGCGCACAGCATCGATGGTTTCCGGCAAAACGACCGAAATTGCCCGACCTTCACGAAATTCATCCTGGAGCGAACGGCGTCCGAAACCAAACTCTTGGTACCAGCGATTTACAGTGGTTTTTGATGGTGCTTCATCACCAAAAGTCGAAACAAGTTGATCGAGACACTCTTGTCTCGATAATCCGCGCCGAAAATCGTAAAAAATCATCGCACGAAAATTTTCACGGGACAATTCCATTTTTGGACCGAGATGAATTTTTCAAGTCACTGTAAACAAAACAATTCGCGCTCGAATGCCAAAACGTTCTGAGTGAAGTTGTCCTAAAAAATGTCAAACTTTCCAATGGAAGTGTCAGATTGCACCTGGCAGCACTAGTATTGCCAGGACCCGAAATATAAATAGTGACCCTCGTATAAATAATAAAATAAAATAGGTACATAAACATACATTTTGTTGTCTAAATCCAATGGATTAGTTGAATCTCTTATATGTATGTCGTCTTTGAATAGCTTGCGTTTCTTCACTTACTACCGTTTCTTCACTTTCAAAATATAATGCACCCGACATTTTCGCGATATATGTATATTTTTATTTTACAAATTTAACACAAAAAAAATTTCCTTACAACTTTTTAGCAAATTTCCTAAAAACTTTTTCTCCAATTTACAAAAACAAAAATCTGTATGAAAAAGCTTCTTTTAATCGGTTGAAATATTTTTATCGATTACAGAAGAAACCCAAAACCGATGAGAACTGCCGATAATATATCGGCCGATACCGATGTTCATAATAGAAGGGATTAAAAATACAATTTTCTTCTTCTAAATTGTAGAATATTTGAGTAATATTTTGTGTGCACAATGCTATTACTAGAAAAGTAAAAAAAGTGTGCCAATTTCGTACATTTTTTTTTAAAGTTTATACATATTAAGAAAATAGTTTACTTATTTAAGAAAAACAAAATTTTGTGCTTCATGAAAATGACAATATCAAGAATTCACGCACTGAAAAGAATTAACCTGTCGCGCTTAAAAAGTGTGATTGCGCTTAGGCATGAAATATTAGGGGGACTCATATGAAATCAATTATTTTGCATTCATAGACAAAATGTTTTTTTGAAATGACACTTTTATTTTTTAAAAAAAATTGTTGGGAATAAATTGCTAACAAACAGGTTGAAGAATAACACAAAAAAAAAGTATGCTTACACTTGTCTGGTTTTTGCTGGACTAATGAGAAATGGTATCTTGCGAAAATAATTGATTATATATTAAATATTTCAAAAACATTTATTTTTTTAGAAAATGAGATTTATCTTTATTACTTTTTAAATATTATTCGCATACATCTACAATAATTTTACTTATCTCATGAATCTTTCAAATAATATATGTATCTTCCATATCGTGGAAACGCAAACGCAAATTATGACGTCTAAGTATAAGAAGATTTTAAATTTTTTGAATGTAGAAGGAAGAATATTTATTTATTCTATCATGAAAAACTGTAGGTAAATGTCGGATTATTGAATTTACCTTTAAAATGAATGGAGGTTTGCTCCTACATGACTTTTTGATGTAGTTTTAAATTTTGATATATGTATGTACATAACAAATATTTTATTTCAATAAAACAAAATTCCTTTATATGTCCTCTCCAATATTGTGAGCGCAACCGTTTTTGTAAAGGCATATTAATATAGCAGTAAACGTTATCATATTGAAAAGTAGGTCCTTGTAAGTCCTAAACAATTTAATGAACACATATGTAATAATATTTAATCTTGATGTTAGCATTTTCAAATCAGATGAAAGACATTTTCAAATTTCAATTAAAACAAAATCATTTTTTCAAAATTTGACAAATAATTTTCAAAAATTAATTAGACAACATAAAATTTTTTCTTTTTTATGATTTCAGAAAAAATACTTACAGCAATTTATATTAAAAAATTCGTATATACAATATGAAACATCGTTTGTGTTAATATTGTAAAAACTGTTAAGGATATGTATTAAAGTCTTTTAAATAACAAACAAGCTCAATACGAATAAGTTCAATATTATACATATTACGTACAATTACATGTATGTATATGTAATTATTTTTGTATACTTACGTACCTATATGCATTTGGATGAACTCTTCTGCTTTTTAGTTGCTATTTTTTTTTGCTATCTATTAGTTGTATTCTTACAAAACGCTTTCTTATAATACGTATGTATGTATATTGCACAAATATTCACAAATATGTTTAAGTAAAAATTTTTTCAAAATTTTTTTTTAAATAAATCTTTCATTAACACTACTTGTTTTGTAAAATTTTAATTTTATATTAATGTAAAAATATGAATGAAAAAACTAGCAACTATGTAGCTACTTATATTGTTAAATTTAGACAAACTATTATAATGCATACACGCACATTAAAAAGTCAAAAAAGGAAATTGTATAAATGTATATTAAAAAATAAAAATTAAAAAAAAAAATTAAAAAGTTCACATAATTATATTGTATATGATGAAATATATTATTTTGCTGGAATATTAAAAATTACCTGCCAAAATAAACCTAAATTTAATATACTTAAATGTAAGGTATTTTATGTATGCATTTGTATAAAAATTTATTTTTATTTTTTTATAAAGAGTATTATTCGTTTCCAAATATATTAAAAAAGTTTAATAAAATTTTGGTAAATTTGATGTCAAAAGATTAATTAAATATATTATATTGTATGCAAAATAAATTGTATTACTGTTAAACCAAAAAGATAAGAAATATAATATGAAATATTTTTTTAAATTGAAATATAAATATCCATATATATTTATGTATATATATATATATATATTATGTGAATATATTTATATATATATACACGCATAAACACATATATTCACATAAAATATTATTCAAAATTTCGTTTTGGAATTTGTATTGCAAAATTTTCGTTTAATGAAAAAGAAAAAAAGAAGAATAATAAAAGCTTTTACTATACTTAAATTTAATTATATTATAATATAAAAAAATCAGTTTAATATTAATAATTTTGTAAATGCATAAATATTTTTAATTGGCCTAAAGTAGATAAATTCATTTATTATATTTTTATTTTATTTTTTTCATCGTTAATAATTACATCATTTGATATATGATAACAACATAAATTGGAAGGACTTTCATCTGCATTTAGCCCATTTAAAGATATAATGCTTAAATTTATAATTTACATACTTATTTACACATACACACGTAAATCTTAATTTTTTTTTACTTTTTAATTATATACAGTTTTATTTCAAATTCAATACATTTTTTATATAAATATTTACCCACTTTTAGACGTTTATTAATTATTAACAAATTATATTAAATAAAGGAAAATAAAAAATATCGTATATTAATTATTATATTCATTCATTAAAATATTCGGAAAGAAATGTAATAATTAATTAAAAAAAAGGAAATGCATATTATATTTTTTTCTCTTTTGTTTATAAAAAAAAAGGTTCTAAAAGCAATAAAATATTTTTATTTTTTTTTGTCTTTATTATTAAAATAAAAAGAAAAAAAAATTATAAAATGTAAAAAAATATATAAGTACTGTGTTTTATTAGTTTTATTTACCTTTATTGACTTTTATTTACTTTTATTAAGCATTAAGTTTAGATTAAAACAAAATAAAAGTTATATAAAGCACCTTTACAAAATTTCTATACTCCTTAAGATATCTTATTGATAAAATTTTATAATTATGATACTGATAAAGTTTTATACTTAAACCGGCTTTTTGAAGAATTCAAAGTCCTTAAAATACCATTTTTTCTAAATTTATTATTATGTCGAAAACACAACCTGCAAAATAACAGTCACCCAATCTGGTAGTCGTATTACGATCCAAATATTGCATGTTTTGATAGGTTATTTTGGAAATTGCATCTACGACTCTTGTATTTTCGGAAGATGATACATTGTATTATCTTCCGAAATATCAACAAAAAAATTTGACCAAGTGTGTTATATGTTCAGAATTTTTTCGATGTTGTTAACACTGAAATTATGTATCCAAAATTTTTGCCAAATTATTTATGCAAAATTTTTTTGATTTTTTTAAATTAAAATAAATTGAGGCTTATTAAAATACGAGTAAGCAATGGAATTAAATAATAAAATGCATCAAGATTTTTAAGTTTCCAAACGTAAAATAATACAATATTTAAAAAAAAATAACACATTATATCAAAAATTAAATTGAAATTTTACGTTTTTTCACCCATATAAATATTATCACGTCTATATATTATTCTCTTAGTCATAGAAGTGGTACCAGTCTTGACGTGATCGCAAATTACAAAATCATCACGTATGCCATTTCTGTAACAATTTTCATGTGACGTGGTAGTTATTTTTTATCACCTCAATATTTGCAATCGATGAACCATCACGACAGGGTTTTCCTAGATTAAATGTAAGTATTGGCGAAGTCAGTATTTCCATTTTATAAAATAGTTACAAAAATTATTTAATTAATATTATAGTAAAAATTTTAGTCTACTAAATTTTATATTGACAATCGGTGTTTTTGTATTTTACAAAACAAAAAGAAAGGTAAATACGAGCAACTTGAACTTCTAATAAAATTGTAGACAATGTTTTTTGGATGGTCAAACAAGCATTAGCAAATTATTTTCAAGCTTCTTAAAACTTTTTTCAAAATTTTGAAGTACCTTGAAATCTAAAAAATTTTTCATACATTTTATTTTAATATTTAAATATATGCAATATTTCTTTGAAACGTTGTGGGAACTTGCAAAGGATTCAAAAAATCGCTAAATATTGCTTTAAAACTTTTGGTTTTTGTTTTAGTTCATATATGCAAAAAAAAATTTCACTTCATCACACTTGAATTTTGCAAATAACACTTAAATTTTTTGTGCCATTAAGTCAGCCTAAAATCTATTTTGACACGATAAAAATTATCAGTGACACGATAAAAATTATTTTTAGGCTGATATCGTTAAATTTGGAAAATTATCTGTAATGTTTTGGAGTTGTATATGTTGTCACGGGGTGTTACACTTGTCTTTTAAAGATGGTCATATAAATAAACAACAATATCTAGACATTTTAAAAACGAACCTGGTAAACAAAGTCGAAAAATTTGGTCTTGTTGGTTATTATAAATTTTATTGGTATAACCGCTTGCAGCATAAATCTTATTTGGTAAGAAGCTGTTTGCTTCATGACTGCCCAAAATTGTTCAAAACACTCCCCCAAAGTCCAGACCTCAAACCAATTGAGAATTTTTGGGCACACTTGAAGTAAAGTTTGGCGAAAAGTATACAAAAATACAAAAGTGACCTTATAAAACATATTATAGAAGAATTGTCCAAAATTTCGGATTAAATTGATATGGAAAGATTAAGAAGATTTGAAGACATCATCATTTTCTCGCCTTTTCGTTCAAAAAGTATTATCTCAGACGCTTTGCATGCAAAAGCTTTGTAAAGATTTATCAAGTTTTATAAAGTTTTTAAAACATTTTTTTACCAGACAGACCTAATATAACAAAATCTAATTAAATATTTTGTATCACAAAATTGGTATGCATGCATACATATAAAAATTCGTAATATTATAATTAATTCTTTATTGGTTTGATGCGGTTCTCTTAAGATTGGAGACTGGCCGAAATTAAAAATCAACCTTAAGGTAGTATTCTAGGATCTATGTTATGCGTGCTTTATACAAGTGATCTGTCAGTTTTAGAGGGTGTAACTTGGCTTCATTTGCCGACGATACAGTTATATTGGAAGTGGGATCTAATGTTGAGAAATCGACAAAAAAACTACAGGAAACAAGTAACAATATAAGTAAATGGACAAATACATGGAAAATAAGGCTAAATGAAAGTAAATCTGCACATGTGAATTTCGCAAACAAAAATTTAGTGAACCGACCAAAATTGAGTTTGAATGGTGCTAAAATATCAATCCAAAACACAGTGAAGTACCTAGGTATGACTTTGGATGCCAAGCTCTGATGGAAGGAACATGTAAAGAAGAAAAGAATAGAATTAGAAAAGAAATTTAGGGAAACTATGGGCTCCTAGATCGTGGGTCTGGATTGTCAACATACAATAAGGTGTTGATATATAGCAAAATAATAAAGCCTATAACGACCTATGGCTTGCAGCTATTGGGTTGTGGCAAGCAAACACACATCAAACAAATACAAACTTTCTAAAACAAGGTCCTTCGTAATATGGTGAGCGCTGGTATGTGCGCAGTGATATTCATAGGGATCTGGGTTTCCTCCAAGTAAGTGAGACAAAGGAACTGTGCTATGAAACATAGGACGCGTTTGGAACAGACAAAAAGACGGTGACAGCACTTCCGTGTCTTCTTTCACGATATTTATAGACAAAAAATACGATAGAGCAAAACTAATGGGTTTATGACCATCCAGGTGCATTTTAGGTTGGGTTCAAGTCCCTCACTATTGATGGTCTGATAACAGCTTGAGTCCACCTATCTTTGTCTCTCGATGATATTCAACACCTATATTAAAAAAAAAACAAAAACTACATAACTGGAATCACCTCTCGTTGAAATATTAAAACTGTAAAATGAAATATTATTGTTAAAACAAATCTTGAATTTATAATAAAAGTCATTCTTGGAACGAAATTCTATTTCTTGAAGTATGTAGAAATGTGTTTAAAGTTTTGAAAGGATAAAAACAATCTATGGTTATAGGTGATAATATTGTAAAAAATACAGTTTTCAAACCACCTTTAAGCCATATTTATATTCAAAACTAAAATTGGAGAATGGAAATTGCCAAGATTGGGCATTTCTCTTTCAACTGACATATTTCCATTTTCCTTAAAATTAGCAGCCTATCTGCAGTTTTCTAAAGTTACAAATTAGTGTTTTTTCAATATTAGTATTAGTTATTGCGCCCTTTTAATATGTACTTACGCTACTTTAAATTTGAATTTTTTTAATGCGTGATTTGCTTTTCTTTGCGTTTTGAAAACGTAATTTATATAGTTTAAAAAGCGTAAGTAGCATTGTAAATTTTTTTCAAGATACAATACGGACACACATCTTCAAAATGCGCTTTTTTTCAATACAAAATATTTTTTTGTATTAACAAATAAGGTCTTTTCATAAACACTGTATATATCGCGATATCGTATATAGCGAAAACTCCGATTTACGTTCCCTTTTTAGCACTTTTCCAAAAATTTTTTGAAAAAAGTGCTTATTAGTTTCACTCTGTCCGTTCGTCCGTCCGTCCGTGGACACTTTTTTTGTTTACAAAACTTCTAATAGAATAGAAAGCTGAAAATTCATATGTACATTCATCTTTACTAGAAACTTATTTTTGTAGAACAAAATTTTTACCTATCTCCCCCACTCTAGAAGTTATAACCCCAAAAACCCTAAAAATGGCCTTTTTCAATTATTTGTTGCAATTAAACCACAAGCATTTTTGAAATTTTGCAAACGCAGAAAGACAGCGGCTTGCTTCCCCTAGCGCGGTATACTATAGTCAAATTTTAGAAAAACAAAATGGCTGTTTAAATTTACCGTTATCTAAAGTCCTTTTTTCCAAATTTTTGATGTCGTTTTTCTTCTAGACCCCTGTCGGTAGAAGTCTGAAATTTTAGGGACTCTTAGACATTAACAAATAGTTCATTTCGTTAGAAAAAAATTTTTTTCTATCTCCACCACCTCTCAAGTTATCGCCTCTTGAAATTTGTAAAATTTGAATTTTTGACACCTTATATTTCCAACTATAAACTTTTTCAAATTTCTATAAACGCAAAAAGCTAACGGTAAATTCCATGACATTAAAAAATATAATTATTTTTCTTAACTCACACAATTAAACCTTAAAATCGAGCATTATGTTAACCCCACTTTATATTAATTTTTGCTTTATTTCAAAGACTGCATATATGCATCATCCTAAATATATGCAATTCTAGAAATAGTTTTGTATATGAATGAAAATAATTTTAATAGCGTGATACATAGACTGTATTTAAAAGCAGAATTTTCACTTGTTGAAGGGAAAAGTGCTACAATACAAACCATTGGTTTGACCCAACTTTATTCTCGTTTTCTTATACAAACGGACTACGGTTTCTTATACAAATGCAACCTTCGACACTACATCTTCGGGGCATTTCTATTTACAAAAAAATAATTAAATACATTATTATATTTTATTAAATTATGCTTATAATGAAAACTTTAAAAAATGCACCAAAGAAACTTTAGTATTATTCTTGCAAAAGCACTTTTATTTTATACTAAATATTATGAACAAATGACAAAATTTAATTAATACTCGTATAAATTATAAATCTTCGATTTATCTAATAGCACAAATAATATATTCACTAAATTATTCGCTTAATATAAATTTATATTAAATTTTAAACAACAAATAAAATAATTTTATCGCTTAGCGACCCTGGAATTATTTTTTATGAACTGCTACTGAATAACAAAAGACTTAAAGAGTAACACTATGTCTAATTCAAAATTTTGAAAAATTTTCAAAAATTAAAAAATTTATTATCAAAAAATCAGTTTTTGCTTTTTTCCTATTTAAGTTATTTTGATCAATATTTTTAAATACAATAGTCTGAAAATGTCAAAAGTGTAAATTACTTCAGGTAATTCTTAAAAAAAAGATTAAAAACCGTAAAACTTATTTGAGGCATGCAATAGACACATAGCAACATGTATATGCATATATTGGCACACTACTATATAAAGAGACATATGTTAAAGTAGGGTTTCTTAACATATGGTTCATGGGCCCCATTTTTTTTGTCAAAATTTGAAAATTTGAAACACTGAGAAGCCTTTGATTTTTATTTCACTTAGAATAAAGTGCGTTAGAATCAGTTCAGTTCTACAAAGTTCTTGCAAATTTTTAAAGCGAAATATTTGTTCGTAAAGTATTGTATTTACTAGTATATTTTTTTTCGAGTGCTTTTTTGTATCAGTTTTTTCTAGTGTTGACATGCGCTGGCTACAAAAACTCTTCCAACCAGCTTAAAAGATGTATTGTCAATAGTTATTAAAACAGTGAATTTTATTAGAAGTAGAGCTCTTTTCTAATCAACGTCTTTTTAAAACATTGTGTCATGAAATAAACGCAGAACATGAGGTACTTCTGTACCACACGGAAGTGCGCTGGCTGTCTCGAGGGCAGGTTTTGAAACGAATTTTCAAGTTGAAGAAAGAAGTATCACTATTTTTGGAAGAAAAAGATAACACGCTTTTCGAATATTTCAATAACAAAGATTTTATATGCAAATTAACTTACCTCGCAGACATTTTTAATTTTTATTGAATAACTTGAAGGATGCAATCTGTGAGCACCTGGAGTACTTCAAGTTTCATTTGAAAAATATTTCAATTTGGATGAGATAACTAAAAAAGATGAGTTGTGGATTCGTAATCTTTTTCTTTGTGAAATTGACTGTATCGACTACATGGAGCTTGCCAAAGACGAGTTAATTGATTTGAAAACAAAGTCCTTGTTAAAAATGGATTTAGATTCAAAAACTCTTGGAGAGTTTTGGTCTACTTTAAGAGAAGCCTACCCATTGCTAGTAAAACGAGCTATTACAGCCATTATACCATTTGCTACGACATATCTTTAAGAATCAGGATTTTCTACACTCATAACAATAAAAACAAAACATCGAAATCGACTGAATGTCGAACATGATATGCGCGTTGCTTTGTCGAAAACCATCCCTCAATTCAATCTCCTAATCAAGGAAAAGCAGCAACAGCCTTCACATTGAAAATTTTATTTTTTCCAATTACAATTATTATTTTACCAGGAACATAAAGATATCTGTCAACAGTTATATTGTTGAAATAAAAATATTTAAATAATAAAATAGAATATATTTTGTAATAATTGAAGTTTAAACAACTTTTTTTCACAGAGAGGTCCGTGACATATTTAAAATTTTTAAAGGGGTTCATTGCACCAAAAAGGTTAACACTGTGTTAAAGGCATTTAACATATCTTAAAGGCACACTGCTATATAAGGAAATATCAATAAGTACATACGACTGACATGTACATTTTTAGAAGAAAATAAACACATACAAATTAACGAGTTTAATCTTTCGAAGTTAAAAAAAAAAGAATTTTATTTGGATGTTAATCCAAGTCTTTATTGTACTTCAATTAATTAAACTTAACTCTATTCTACAAATTGATTCTATTTATACTAATTAATTGATTACTTTGCATTTTAAAAGTTGGAGAAATAATTTTGCTAAGTATTCGAACTAAGCAATAAGAAAGAAAAATTAAAACTTACTTAAAAAATAAAAGTTTCAAGTTACCATTTTAAAATAACGAAAAAATTATGAAATTTAACTTTAAAAGCAATTTTTGTTTGAAAATTTCTGTAAGAAAATTTCCACTGATACGTCAGTAGTTTTGGTATTGTACTACTTTATGTACGATTCTATCGTTAACTTATATCATGACATATATTTGTGTACATATAATGCAGATATACATTTTATACTAAATGAATATTTGCCTACACATTTGTAGGCAACTCACAAAGAGTTAATTATTTTTGTTAGTGTTTTTACATGTAATACTTTATCTTTTGCCAATGTTTGATCCCCAATTATAAAAATTAAAAAAAATTTTTTTTTGTTCATGTTGAACTATCTTGTAATTATAAATTCATTGGTTAGACTTAAAATACTAGAACGAAATAAGGCTGAGTTCATGAGAAAATTATCACTCTTTTAAACTAGTATTTTTATTAAGAAAGCGTAGTTATGAACAAATTAAAATATAATAAAATATATTTACAAATAAAAAATACATTATTACAAATTACAATTTTTGCAATTTTTATTATATACATATTTTTACAATCTTAACAATTTTTGCATGTTTTATAAGTCTTCAGCATTATCGCAAACCAAATCGGGATGAATATTTGGTAAATCGGATGATCTTAAATTTTTATAAACGTCTTGGAAACAAGGGTAAATTATAGGTAGCAAATCCATAAGGTCCTTGTACTTTTCATTACTAATAATTAATAGTTGATTATTGCGTACTTGTAATTCGTAAAAGTCAACAGTTTTTATTCCTTTTTTTTGAATATTAATTTTCTTGAAAAGATCATCTTTTAGCGTTGTTTTTTATAAAATTTTTCCCATATCGTCTGTTATGAATTACTAAAGTAATGATGATTAGGACGACCTGACAGGACATGTCATCCGCTCCTGGTTGGGGCATCGGCAACAAGCTACCCCAGTGTGCATCTGGCTCTGTTCCGGACTTCAGCCTGGGGTAAGTTAATTAGAAATAGCAGGTTATGACCAATGGCCACATATAACCAGAAAAAAATTATACGCTGGTATAAATAAAATAAAAAAAAACTAGTGCGATTGCAAAAAAAATTAAAGTTCAGCTTAGCTGAAGTAGCCTGTAGTGAACCACACGGTACATCACGGCTATGTTGACAGGGTGACGATGTTATTGAGACTCCCAAACTGTAGTTTTAATTTTAATATTCATCTAATATTAATTACTCTAGATATAATGTATTTATTTTGTTTAAATTTTTATACTCAAATTTGCAAAAATTAATGCTAACTAAAATGATTTTTTTTCTTTTATTTTCTTTTTTTTTTCTTCTTGAACTTCACTTCTTAAATTTTTACAAAACTACATAAAAACAAAAAATTTTTCAAAACTCCATAAGATAAAAATAAATAAAAATTCTTTTAAAGTTTTTCAACAATACATAAAAACAAACAATTTTTCAAAATATTTAAATAATATATAAATAAAAATTCTTTAATAATAACTCAAGTTTTACGGATTATTAGAAATATTCTGTGAAGAAGAAAACAATAATGTTACATTTAATGGATCGTTCTCTTCTTTTTCTTTTTGATGAATACCCATATTATGATCGCCGAAGCGAATGGCTAGGCGGGTCTAATGAACTAGGCGAATCGAATGACATTTTAAATTATAAATATGTTGGTACCGCAAGACATCAAAAAACCTACCGAAAATAATGAGGTTAACATCGTATACATTGTACATCGTTTTTGCTTTTTTCCAAAAACAATTGAATTTTCCTATCCCTTTAGCAATGTCGAAGTAGTTCTCTACTAATTTAATTAAATGCTTGAATTGTTCTTGGCTTGTTTTTTTCACGTTTAAATTAATATTAAACCATCAATATTTTTTACAATAATTTTTAAAATTTTATGATCTTACTTTACAGATAGTTTAGATTTTGCATTAAAATGCTGTAAGATTAACTAAAAGAACAGCTATAAATGCTATAAGATTAAATAAAAAACCCCTTATGTATTATTTTGATTTTTGGTTTCATTCGCCAAACTTGTCACATTGTATTTTTATTCGACAGATTCGACAGCTCATTCGTCTAAAATTTAGACGAATTCGCTAATCATAATACCAAAAATTCATATTCGCCAAAAATTTCATTCGCTTCGCCGATCATAATAAGGACCTAAAACATGTTTTTATTTTTTTTTTTTCCTTCTTCACTCCTAGGAGGAGTATGGGGCTAGAGCTGTAGTGGATGATCTAATAGCTGCTCTCAGGGGCTCCGGGGCGCGTGTCTGGGGATACGCTGACGATGTGGCATTCGTCGTACGGGGAAAATTTGAGAGCACTATTTCTGATCTTCTACAGCAAAATTTACGTGTTGTGGAAAGGTGGTGCAAAGGCGTTGAGTTAAATATAAATCCAAGCAAGAGCACTTTGGTCGCCTTCACCAGACGCAGAAGCAGGGACAGATTAACGAGCCCAATTCTGTTTGGTGAACGTATTAGTTACTCGAGGGAGGTGAAGTATCTGGGGGTAACCCTGGATGATCGTCTCTCTTGGAATACCCATATCGATAGAGTTATCGGGAGAGCTACGGCGGCCTTGTGGACGTGTAGGAGCTTCATCGGGGGGACCTGGGGAATTAGTCCCAGAATAGCACTGTGGCTATATACGGCCCTTGCTAGGCCCATCGTCACCTATGCGTCGATTGTATGGTGCCGTAAGGCTCAGCAGGCGGGTGTGCGGGCCAAGCTGGAAAAGCTACAGAGGCTGGCCTGTCTGGGAGTGATCGGGGCGATGCGGACGGCTCCCACCGCTGCATTGGAGGTGATGATCGGATTGCCGCCACTGCACCTCCATATATTGAAGGAAGCTCGGCTGGTGACTTACCGACTTCTCTCTGGCGAGGACGGCTAAAGTTATCCCACAGAACTCACAGAGACTTCATTGAGGGCGATCCGATTCTAAGGATAACCATGTCAGATACCTGTCTGCCGCGGTACAACTTCGACCACAAGTACAGGGTTCTGTTTCCTGATCGATGGACGCGGGACCGGGGTGGTCCGGTACTTAGGTCGGGTTCGAGCGTGTGGTATGCGGACGGGTCCAAAACGGAGTCGGGTGTGGGCTCGGGCGTATACGGTGTCCGCCCGGACACGCGTATATATGCAACCCTTGACCCGTATTGCACAGTGTTCCAGGCCGAAATACATGCAATAGAAATCTGTCTGAGAATCAATTTGGAAAGGGGGTATAGAAACCGCACCATCTATGTGTTCTCAGACAGCAGGGCTGCACTGCTGGCGCTCCGTTCAGCTCAGGTTACATCCAAGCTGGTCTGGAGCTGCCTTGCTGCACTTATGGAATTGGCATCGGAAAACAGAGTGATGCTCATTTGGGTGCCGGGCCATAGTGCCCGCCGGTCGTCACTGGCGGGACACGAAAGGGTGCCGTCATGCGAAGGTGTTTGTTCCGGCGTGCTCCGGCGGATTCGCTGCGGAGTTGCTGGGGATGAGCAGGAGCCGGGTTCGCACTATTGCGAATTTCTTCACGGGGCACTGCCCGGTGAAATACCACCTGCATAGGCTGGGGAAGTCGGGCTCCCCCCTGTGCAGATTTTGTGGGGGTGGCGATGAGACCGCCGTGCACATTCTCTGCGACTGTCCGGCACTGGCTGTTCGGCGCCGCAATTCGTCGTCTTGGACATGGGTCCCTAAGTGTTCGGGAACTATTGTCCAACTCCCTTAGGGATATCTCCGGCTTTGTGATTGGGACGGGGATATTATAGACGGGAGAGTGGGGTGGCTACAATAAGTCAAAAATGGCTGCGGTGGCTTGGGGGGATGCTCCTGTCCCACTCGGTTCCCTCAGAATCTACAATCTACAAATGGGGCTAGAGCATGATATCTATCATGCAATAGTTTCTACAGTCATAGAGAGTTAGCTAGGTAGATGACTAGCCTACCGTAGTTTTTTTTTTATTTATATTAAATACATATTTCAGTTTATTAATATTTACTGTTTATTTTTCTTAGTCTTTAGTATCGAATATTATGAATATTTGAAAATTACTTGTATAATATTTATTAGTATTGCATATTAAGTTATATAATATTGAATGTAATTTTTATAGTGACCTGACCGGGGTACCCAAGACCCTTCGGTTAAAGGGTCGGTAACATAACCACTGCACCAATGGTCAGGTTTTTATTAGTTCTTCGTAAAATTCTTTGACATCAGCAGGGATTTAAAAAAATTGTAATATGTGCTTAACATTCGCACTTTTTTCAATAGATACTCGGTTTTGTTTTTTTTTTTTTTTAAATTTTCGAATTGGACATTGAACATCTTTTTTTCAATATGTCCTAAACCTTGTTTAATATGTCTAACTCCTCTTCAAACATAGTTCTGACTGAAACAGACACATTTTTGTGTTGTTTTTAAACTTCATACGACAAATAGACATTTTGAATGGCATTTTCGTTTTTAATATTTTTTTTAGCAGTTCCTTGAAAGTTATAAAAACAAAATCTTTATAAGCAAAACTTCTCCAGTTCTATTTAGTATGTTTTTATATTCACTTGATAAAATTTCATCAATTTTTCTATATTTCTATTCAACTCTTAAATATACTCTTTCGGCAGGCAAAAAACTGTGTCCTTTTATTGGAAAAAAGTATTTAATCAGCTTTATACATTTACTTGTTTTTAAAAATATTAATAAAGTAGCCAGTAAAATTATGTTTTTTTTAGCTAGTGCAGGAATCAGAAAATAAGTGCAAAACATATTCTTTTTTAGTTTTACATAGTGTTTTTTCTAAATTTTGCAGAAAATGAATCACATATAAAGCTAATTCATTTACACGCCTGCCAAATTCCGTTTCAAGCCACATATAATACTTTATATTTTCTCGATTTTGAGAAGTGCAGTGTATCATAATAGTTAAATTGTACATCCAAACTTGCCTTGTGTAAAATATTTTACAAATAGATAATTTTCATTTTTAAAAAAAGTTATTTTTCTAGGTGGCGTAACATGGGAGCTTTCTCTAATTTTAACACAACTAGCAATCTTGTCAACTGACCTTTAATTTGGTATATGGCTCATCTTTGTACTTGTTCTGGTTTAAGAGTTATTAATAAAAATAAAGTAGTGCAAATGTTATTTTTCAAAATGGCGTCTCACTTCTGTTATGCAAATGTTCAACTTAACAACTGAATTTCCCTTACAATTGCAAAAATAAATGCCCCGGTTAATATCATATGGCGCCTCTCATGGATACAGTCCTGTATAACAGTTTTTATTTATATAATCCTTTTAAAAACAAATTTTCCAAATAGCGTATAATAAAACTCAGAGCTTGGAGTAGAGAAGAATGAAAGTCAATCATTCTTGTTAACCGTTGAACTGTTGACCAATGCATGACTTTTGAAATTTATTATCAAAGTTATTAAAGCGATTTTGCAAAGTAAACAGTAAGCTTTTTACTGCATAAAAATTTCATACACAATAAGCATAAATATACAATAATATATTTACAGATACTTGAAAACAAAACGATTTTGTTTTAATTAGGAAAAGAAATTTTAATACACGATGTGATTTTTCAAAACTCAATAAGATCAGTATAAAAAAATAATATTAGTATAAATTATTATAAAATTACTGTAAAAATACTAATAAAATAATTAAATATTTCGTTTTCGTGAAAATTTAAATATTTTCAGTTTCACGAAAACGAAAATTTAAATAATAACTTAAAATATTCTACAATTAGATTGCATTGAAAACAAGGCATTATGATAATACGAAAATTTGCTAAAACATAAAATTTGACATGTCAATTTGACGTAAAGGTACTCCGCGTTACATGAGAGTGAACTTTGTGTTGTTTTTTTTTTTTATTAAGAAATTATGAGCGGCTATCCATAATTATTAGATCCATGGGTATTTCCAAGACGACTGTACCTGATATACTTTACGTATCCTTTTCATTTAATTTTAAAGTTTTCAAACCGCATTAGTAGTCGCATTTGTCCTTGTTTTTAAGATATCATAGAATTATTAAAATGACAAGTGTTAAATAAACTTTTAAAGAATTTAGAAAAATCCAGTGGTATGTTAAATTGATTATTATGATTAGTATAGGAAGAGTTTGTTGTGTTAAAGGACGACTGTGTCTGTTAAAAACTCAGATGTATAATTTCATAAGAAAGAATACTATATTCAAGTAAAAATTAATATTTATTTATTTAAAATAATATTAAAAATGAATGAATTATTTATCTACAGATTTCCTGACTACAATCAAGATTATGTCTAATAGGAATAATTAACATCTGAGTATGTAAAAATTAGAATTGATCATGAAGGAAAATGCTTAAATCTAAGGCATTTGAGAAAAAGAAATATTCGCCAACATCTAATAAAAACTATTTTGTTTTTCGGTCAATAATTTAATGTAATACACATAATATACAGAAATATTAATAAAACAATTTGTTTTGATTTGGAAGAAATAATTATATATAACTGAAATAAATATACATAGGTATGCATATACATAATATATGTTAAAAAATTATAAATTTCTTATTGAAAAAATTACACACACAAATTTCTAACTTCATACTTCAATTCATGTTTCCTATCTATATTTTCCAACCGTTTCTTACAATACTTTTTATGTTGTAAAAAATAAAAACAAAAAATGGCTTTAAAAATATTATTTAGCAGCTAGCTATAATGTATAATCAGATCCATGTTAAAACCATTTTAGAATATTTTATGTCACATTCTAGAGATATAATATTATTATTTTCCTACTTACCATTATATAAGTCGCTAACAATGTGTCTGTTTACATGATGTTTTTTGGATTAATGGTTGATGTACCTTTCACTTCACTCTGCCGTCAACCTAAATAGTTTTTTGAATAGCAGGTTGAATTTTGAAACCATTCAGAAGTTTTTTATTACATGATATGCTTTTTCTTGCGTTTAGAAAACGTAATTTATAAAGTTTTATGTAACTGTATGATAGACTGCTTCTATAAGAACAGCATGTAATTTAAAGGTAGAATAATTTATAGGGAACTTGTAAACAAACTTTAGGTGCTTTGCAAATTACAATAACAAAAAACAAATTTCAATATAAAAATTGATGTACATACTCGTACATTGTATGCATTTAGACGATAAAACATTATGAAAATTTTTTTTTCGATTTCAAACATTTAATTTATAAATGAAATATTTGATTTTGTATGAATAAAAATTCCTAATCGACCTAAATTTCACATTATGAAAAAAGGGAATAATTCTGAAAATTTTTCCTTTTTCAATTGGTCTAAAATTATTAAACAATTTAAAAAAAATAATAATTTTGCGTTTGTATCCTCGTTTTGTTGTTCCTTTTTGTTTTTTTTTTTGCAAACATTTTTAAAATGAAAATATAAAATAGAATCAGCTGCAAGCAAACATCATCTAAAATGAAGTGCTCAAGAAATCATAGATATTGGATAAAAATGGATCACTTTATAACAAGCAGATGGTAATGATACTGCAAGGTAGAGCCTGGATATATATATCAATATTCCGTTAGTATCGCGTCGTTGAAATATTGAAAGTATAAATCACATCATGTTATCGGAAATATTTTGCAAGTATCCAAGGCACTGAATGAAAACACTTGCCTATTAACAGTTTTTGCACCTGATTTGCTATTTAAAAAGATTATTGTGTATAGTTATTAAGGGTTTTTGTGTATAGTTATTAAGGGTTTTTGGGTGAATATACAAAATAAACAATGTTGGGTTATGTTTTAAAGTTAGGAAAACGTACTTGGCGGTGCTGCAATAAACATAGTTTTTATTTGTGTTGACTTCACATGTTTAGATGATCACATTACAAAGTGATTTTACGGGTTTGAAATGATCGTTATTTCCCTTTATTAACACTAAAATTTTTTAATTTTAAAAGGATTGCATCGGTTGGTTATATGAATGAAGTTTCTTCAGCAGAAAATTTAATATTTCTGTTTAAAAAGATATTAGAATTAAAATATTTTTGTACATGTGTACATCTACATTTATGTAGAAAACAGAAATTTTTTTATGATTTTTGTTCACGCTACTAAAATTAAATAAAATCTTAAATAAAACAAACAGTTGTATTTTTTTTTTAACAAACAAAATTTTATTATATTATTTTCATAAACTTAATATATTTCCAAAAAACAATACTGTGTTGACAGATTTATCTATAATTTTATACATAAATGGATGATTCATATAAAACCTAAACCTAACAGTTGCATGTACTGCAGTGGCTATATGGTGTCCTATGAAATAAATTAAAAATTTCGGTACATATTTAAAATTTAAAAAGAAAACATAATATGTTAAATAGATGTTTATTTGTCTTAAACCTACTTTCATGCAAAACTCCACACGATCATGCTTTTCATAAAATATGTATATTATTTTATATAATTATTTCTATTAAATCTTTTTCATTAAAGCGCATACAAACTGAGTGATTACTGAAAAATCATGTTGATTAGTGTTCAAATAGTTTCTTAACTCTTGATTTTAATGAATTTCAATATTATGATGACGAATTATGATAGAAACGAATAAAAGAAAAATCATAAGACTCAAATGTTATATATCTACTGTGAGTTGAATTTCGTCAATAGTGGAAATAAGTCAATTTATTTCAAAACAGAGCAAGAACCGTTACACATTTATTTAATCAACAAAATATGCAAAAAAAAATTATGTAAGAAATTTAAATTTTCAGGAAGGTGTTAAAGTAAAAAAATTATTGTAATATATATGTATGTATATTTGTATATATTTCGAAAGTGGTTTTCAAGTATCAGTAGACTCTTTATTTCATATTGCATATGTAAACTTTAGTGAAAAATTGACTTTATGGTATTTAAGGTCTATATAACGAAGAAAGGAAAATAATTACGTTTTCTTTCTTTTTTTTATTTATGTACTGATTTAACAAAAGCGTATAATAGAATAAGACTATAATGGAAATAAAATTCAATACGATATTTAAACAATATTGATTTTTAATATAAAGTTCAATAAATATTATTATTTTTACGTTAAAAAGTTTTCGTTAAAGAAATGATTTTTTGTGTCTTATAAAAGATTGTAAAAGAAAGATTTTTCAGTATAAAAAGTAATTATTTTTTACATCCAACATAATCAATTCAGCCCAATCCTGTTACACGTTTGAATAGTATATGTATAAGTTAATTTTTATCACTAGTAAGTCCAAAATTTTACATTTAATAAGCTCAGCTCAACTTTATAATTTTGTATTAAATTCAACGATAAACTAAATTTTATAATTTGTTGCAAAAATGAAATAACGACTAAAAATTTTACTTGTTTTGCTTTTATCCAAACTGCTTGAAAGCTAACTTAAAAAGAGTTATAATTTGTTTTTAATTTTTTACAAAATGCTCTACATATGTCGATGCAACATGACCACCGATCTTGAGGAATTATGTTGAAAAACTTTCTCAAAATAATTATCTGATGCATTTGAATTTCATTTTATTGATGTTGCGAACGTTAAAAATTGGATCAAATTGCCTGAATTTTATTGCGCAACCTAATTTGTATCTATGTATACATTACATATGTTAATTATATTGTTAAATAAAAGCTAATGGTTATTTCAATAATTGTTTCATTACAAATTGTGAATTCAAAGAAATTTTTATTTATTTTATTGTAGTATTGATTGTCGAGTATATTAATTTTTAATTGTATTTCTAGATCTTATTTTTTAACTACATACATTTCTTTTTCATATAGCCAAAATTTAAAAAAAAATGCTGCATTTATTGCAGAATACTCTATTACACCGACATGGTTATGCAAATGTCGATTTTAAATACAATTTTTGTATTGTTTTTATATTGTGTAATAATTATATATAATTGTTATTTCATTAAAGTCGGATTTGGTCAGCACATAACAGCACATAACGAAATGGGTATTGTCTAGTTTAGTGAAAGTGTTTCAGAAGATTATGAAAATGCCTTATTTGTCTTCTAAAGTTTCCTTTAATTTTAAGAATGTTAGCAACCTTTTAGTTAAACACTCAAATATAAGATTTAAAAAAATTCCGAGAACCCGTTCCGTAGATATGATAAAAATGTAAAACAGGCCCCGAGTTCGGTTTACAAGCCCTGATCTTTCCAAAAAATTTATGGATTGATTGTTTCACCACCCCGAATTTAAATATTAAATTTCAGGGAAATTGTTTGATTTTTTTTTCTTTACGTACGCATTCGGCCCGCAAAAAGGTTAAGTTCCCGAGATGTGATATATCCCAAAAGTTGATCAATCTGCGCCATATCCAAAATAAACTAACTTGAAAAATTACATGGGAATCGGTTCAGCCTTGAAATACACGCGTGCACACACAGACCGTTATTTCTCTAAAAATAGTACGCTTCCCTAGTCCCTACTATGGAGAAGTGCGTTCTCACCGAAAATTCGAAATTTGGTGCCATCGTATATGGCCCCTACATTGCATGCAGTGCGGTCGGTAAAAAGAAATTGTATGAGTAACTTCTATGGAACGAAATATGAAAATCTGTGACTTCAATAATGCCCTGACGAAGTAAACTTTACCAAATATCACATTCCAAAAAGTTTAGTAAAAGCTCTTGACATTGAACACTTTTCCAAAATGCGCTCTATGAGTAGTTGCACAGAACTTTAAATTGAAATTTTCAAACAAATATGAATTAATATTGTAAAAATTGTATTCCAAAATCTATCAAAAGTTTTAGCAGTTCTTTTTAGAATGTAAAGGTATTGAAAGCTCTGAGATGGTAGTAAAATTGTATTAATACCGTACTTAAACTTTTTATAAAGCATTATTGACCTCCAACCCCCGCGCAAGTTATCGCCTATCGAAATTTGCAAAATTTGAATATTTGGCACCTTATATTAGCAAAACCGCAAGCTTTTTCAAATTTCCATAAAGGCAGAAAGGTAACGGTGAATTCTATGCTATTAACAAATGTAATTATTTTTCTTAGTTCACACAATTAACCCTTAAAATCGACCATTACGTTAACCCCTCTTAAAATTAATTTTTGTTTTATTTCAAAAACTGTATAATACATTCATCTTAAATATATGCAATCCTAGGAATTGTTTCGTATATGAATAAAAATAATTTTAATAGTGTGGTAGGTATACATAACGTATATGGTTTTTCAAAGCAGTATTTTCACTTGTTGAGTGTAAAAGAGCTACAAAACAAACCATTGGTTTGACCCAACTTTATTTTTACATTTTTACATTTTTAATTGTCTTCATTCTTTAGTTTTACATTTTTAATTGTTAATTGCTGTACTTAAATATAACAAAATTTCTTTTTGTTTCAATTTTCTTTTTTTGTTTTTCTTAATTTTTATTTTTCCTGAAATAGAATTTTCCACTATTTGGCCGAAATGAACAAATTTTTTTTTACTAACGACATTTTTTGTTCATGAACACAATGCTGAAAATTCAAAATAACAAAAGTTTTTATACAACTGTCAAAAATATATTGCGTATGTATCACATTATTGTTTTGCAGTATTGTTTTTATGAAAATCTCTGTGATTTCCGGGCTGATTCTTTGATTTAAGCACATATACACGTTTTCAAGCTACAGCCTGTTGGAAAATAGATACCAGATTTTTCCTGCATATAAATAAATACTCATAACTTCGGAACCATGAAATAAATCGAAAATTTTTTAGGCACCTATTGTTTTACACTTGAATTGAACATCTATTTCAACAGACTTGCATAGAATAATACGTTCATGGACTTATGTTTAATTGTATATAAAAAATCAGCATAGAATTCGATTTTCTTCGCATTCCTTACAAAAAGAGAACACTGATTTCGTATTACCATAGTTTTTTAATTTTAAATGGAAAAAATTAATTTAAAGAAATTTTCTCCTTTATAAGAAATGAACAAATATCATTCTTTTGTCATAAAATGTGAGTAAAATATGGCAAAATATGACAGAACTATACGTACATGTGCGAACAATTAGAAACATGTACACATGTATTGAGTTTCAATTTGCTTCAAAAGGATTATGAATTTCAAAAAAGGTGTCCACAATCATAAATTCCTATAATATACATATTATAGGAACACAAGCATTAAGAAAAAAGAATTGAACTAACCAATAAAAAGGATTAATCAATTACCTGCTATGTTAACATTTTAATGATGTAAATAAATGCTAAAGTCCAAAAAAAAAAGATTAAAAAATTTTATATGATTTAGATGAATACATACATACATATATACATGTGTCATGCAATATGTTTTGTTATCAAATAAAACTAGCTTGAAGAAAAATGGATTCAAAATTTTATTTTTTTATGTAAATATGTTATGTAGTTAATAAAAAACGCAAATTTAAAAATTTTTTTTCAAAAAATTTGTAAAAACATGAAATTCCATTTCGTTATTATTAAAACGAAATAAAATAATTTATATAATTTATATAATTGATAGATGTATATAATATGTACTTTGTAATTAATCGTTTTTATTTTCAAGCCAAATCACCATATGGAGTCAGTATATTTTTATTGAGCCCGAACTTAACTCCACCAGGAGCTACCTCCGGATGGCTTCGCATTAGTTCTACTAATTTTGCGAACTGCTACTTTTATTTTGCCGTTCAAACACTTTTATTATATGCAATATATGCTACATTGATATTATTTATTTTTTTTTTAATTACATTTACCTTATTACAAATATTTAAAAATTAATATTAATTTTACTACTTTATCATAAAGTTTTGAAATAATATAAACTATCGACTGAAAATCAAAACAAAATTTTGAAAATTACTTCTAGTCACAATTTCTATTTGTCTAGTTTTGCCATTTCTCGTGAAATAATTTTATTCCATAACACAATTTCGGCGAATTCGAGAACGATGACATTCGCTTCGCGAACCATAATAACCTCATTAAATAACTTAGACAACACGAAGACACTGCTGCAAAAACTACAAATTTGACATTAGCATAAAAAAAAATTTTAGTTGTGAAAGTTCTAAGATTGTCATGTTTTTTAAAGATTCAAAAATGAAAAAATATTTTTATTGTAGTCACTGAAATGTAAAAATTTGAAAGAAAGATATTGTAATAAATCCTGTAACTCCGACTTATTTTTTTAAGTACAAAAGTAAAAACCGCAGCAGAAAAATCAAAACTGAGTTAATGCAAGTATATCTATATAATATAAAATACATATTTTTAACAGAACGTGTAGTACTTTACTATCAAGCACATTTAGTAATAAGTTAGAACTAAAATATCAGAAATTCAGTTACAGAAAATCAATTAAAAATCATATTGCAGCAATTAAATTTCTTTTTAAAAGATAAATCTTGTCCCATAATTTTTTTACAATTATATTTAAGATAAGTATGTAAATAAGTTTTGATACAAATTGAGTTTTTACCAATATTCTCAGTATGTTAGTGTTAAAATTATTATGTAAATTATAATAATTTAAACAGACTGTGTAAAATTATTTTAATTTTATAACACTATATATATTATGTAAATATTTATAAAATATTAAATTATAATATTACACTATAAAAATATAAAACTTCAATTTCAAAATTTAGTGAATTTTATTACAATAATTACACAATTAATAATTAATAACATTTAAATGCAATATTATGTTAAAGCTATTATATACAAAAAAATGCAATTTATTTTCAATTTCAAAAAAATACATTATTTTTGAATTCCCACCAGTGGAACTGAGCTGAGCTTTTCTCTTATATTTTTTTTTGTTAATTTTTAACAAATCTTCCATAGAAAAAGTTATGTCCCTCATTATCCTTAATAATGTATATGAACGGCCTGTCAGCAAAAAATTGTTTTGGTGGAGGTTCAATAATCGCACATCTCATCATCATAACCATTCCTGTTTAAAACAAAAATAAAAGAAACTGATTTTGGTTTCTTTTTCGATCTTCCCTTTTTTTGTAGTTTTTGAAAATATTCAATATTAAGAAATGGTTCAATAAAATAATGAAGAATCAATATTTAACTATTACTATCTGAATCCTATTGTCATGATATACTAAATTATTTTATATTAAGGATGCTATATGTATACTGACATTTATGTACGCTTCCCATTAGCTATGGGTCATTTTGGAACTATATAACACGTTATGTTATGATAAAATACGAATATCAATTCACGATTTAAAATGTAGAATTTTTCGGGACGAAACATAATAAATACTCGTAGAATTCACGAATATGTTATTACGATGTCAAATGCCTTATAAGCGTCAAAATGACATTTTATGGCTCATAAAAATGTCACATAATATGCAAATATTTCAGGAAAAAAATTCATCCCAATTAATGCAATACATAATGATAATCAGATGGCAATAGTTAAAAAATAAATATGTAATAGGAAATATAACGTAAATTTTTTTTAAACAAGTAGCAAACAGCAGCGAAAGTTAACATAATTGTGAAAATTCATTCTATAAATTTAACAATGATGAAAAAAAAATTATTATGAAAAGTGATTATTTACTTTGTTTATTTTTTTGTATTATTTACCTTAGCATATGAAAAACACCAAAAACACATTATTTACTAGGAACAAAATAATGTACATTTAGTAAAATATTTTTATTAAAAAAAAGGAAGTTTTAATTTTAAATTAGAAAATCAATAAATTAATCATTAAATTTACAAAAAGGTTTTAAGAACTCAATCAAAATTAATTTTAATTTTAATTGCTTAAAATTGTTTTTTGCTTAAAATCCTTGTTTAAATTTTATTATATTAAATTGATTTAAAGTCTCCATTAAAGTACGGTCTGTTATGACGATCTATTATAAAGTACACAAATGGATGATCAGCATGAAATTTATACTCAATTAAAGGCGTTTTTAAAGCAGCACATAACATTATTTCGACACCTGAAAAAATGAGTTATGGTTGAATAAAATACATTCAGTTTAATGTCTCATCAAATTAATCCATTCACAAAAAATTAATTCAGTTAAAAAGAAACTAAGCCAAACTAATAACAAAATTTTGAAAATAAGATTTATATACTTATTTATTCAATGTCAGTATTCATTCATTAGGAATATTGAAACTCTACGATTTTTTGAGTATGTATGTAAAAAATAAAAATTTTGAATATAACATTAAATGTGAAAAATTGAAGTAAAATAAAAATTAAAATAAATATATATGTGCCTATATACATATTCAATAAAATTTATAAAAATAGAAGAATATTTAAATTAAAGATCTTTGAGAAGATTCAATAAAAATATTTAATAATTTCAAAATTCACATTTAAAAGGTAAAAAAAAAACAATTTTTTTTAAATAAATTTATATATGTAAATCTCTTGAAAAAATTAGAATTTGTTGATCATTTTAACAGACATTATAAAATGGAGATAAAACCTTTTTTCATGATATCAATAAAGATAAAACCTTTTTTTCATGAAATAAAGAGTATAGAAATAGTGAAATGTATATTAATATGTATAAATATGATAGTGTTAAAGCAAAATATACACAAACATATCCTGTTCAACTAACTTTAATGTTGCGAACATTTTTTAGCTACTTAAAAATTACTTGTATTAGACGATATACAGAAAGTTTTAAAAGCACGTTCTAGAAATACATTTATTGAATTTGTCACATCACCAAATAATATATTATAATAGTATAACAATTCTTACATAAATCACTTTAGTTCAAGTGAAAAAAAATTAATGAATTTTTCAAAAAAATTACATTCCTTTTTTTTGAATCAAAATAAAGTGGAAAATAATAAACTTTTAAAGAAAAGATTTTATAAGTTTGTTGAATAGGTCTGTGTACTGCATAAAATTCATTACAGCTTATTCGAGTCTTGAATTAAATCAATATAATATAGGAAAAAGGTTAGAATTTCAATATGCACTCAAGCTTATAAATTTTAATCTAGCCTAAAACTGAAAATTGCAAAAGTTAGAGTTCGTCACGACAGTCGGAACAGGTTTTTGCAGAATCTGTCATATTTTTGATAAATGATTTAATACATCCATAGAAGACAATAAATTTATGTTGGCTATCTCTGCTAATTATTGCATATAAGAATGGATGATCAACTGTAAAATGTTTTGATATTGGTGCAGATCTTTTCATACGAATTACAGCGGCTAAAAGGAAAATTATAAAAATTACAAGGTAGAAATATTAAAAGCACAAGTAAAGCATAAAGCATTTTTGAAATAATATAAAGCACAAAAAAGTATACACAATTGTTTAAACTCCTAAAATGTGTTAAAATTTTGGTAAACTAAATATAATTATAATTATTCACTCTAACGACATGGAAGGTGATTGTACTACGGAATTTATAATGCATATTTTGCAACGAAACCATTTGAAAAGTTAATTGCATATATTTTGTAATAACCATACAAAATGATTGAAGTAAAGCGATCTTAAACTATTTTTATTTATATTGGACGACGTAAAAAAATTTGCAAGTTTTGTTTCATAAAACCCTTGTACATTCAACTTTGATAAATTTGAACGTGATAAATTGAACGCAGAATGTTTATTCTATTAAAATTCTATTTTCAAACTTTTTATATATTTCTTTTATATTCACAGCAGTAAAAGCAATTTGTACACAATTTTCGAAATTGGTTAAGTATTAAAATGAATTTAATAGTATATCTTTTTATGGTAATACCAAATAAAATTTGAACAAGTCTGGATATAATAAAATTCCAAAATTTTTAAACGAAAAAAAATGAAAGAAAAAACCTTAATATTTTAAAAAACGGTTACAAAAAGTAATTGAAAAAAAAAATAATAATAAAAGACATACATACACTAACATTATGCCAAAAAACTTATTAAATTACTTAAGTTATTAAATTCTAATAAAAATAATTATTAGAATAAGTTATGAAGTAATAGAAAAAAATGTACATTAATAACAATAACACATATCAATGAACAGGAAGTATGTACACATTACGAGCAATAGAATTGAGTTTGTTGAAAAACAATTAACTTACCAGTAGCAGCAGCGGCTTCAGCACCTTCTTCGTTAACTTCAATAAATGCTTTGTGAACTATTTGTGATACTTTTAACGGCTCAGGTGAATCCAAAAGATTGCTGAAATCAGCATCATCACTAAACATTGAACCCATACCCATCTAAAATAAATAAAAAAAAGTTCACAAACTAAAGTTAAAAATGTCGTCGAAATTATAATTAAAATAATTTAAAAACTTAGAATTTAGTAGTTATTGTAAAATAGTAAAACTCTCAAAAAAGCGCCGCGCAAAATTTGTTGTGAACTTTGTTAACTTTCATTGAAATATTTTCTAGAAAAAAAATGTTATCTGATTATTGGTTTTGAGGTCGTTAATCTTCAGAAATTTATTTCCTCATTATAATTCTTAGGATATTCTCCTTGTACATACAAATTTTAAGAATTCAAAAGGCCCACCTCTTATGTTACAAATTATAGAAGTTATATATACCTCGTTATAGGTTATAGGTTATAGAAATTGAATATACTTCGTTTTTAAAATCGTTATGAAGAATAAATGCGAAATAATAAAAAAATTTAAAGAATTAATTTAATAAGACAGTTTAATTTTGCTTCACCTCATATCAAATGTTTATCAATTAAATCTGCAATCAATTTGAATTTTTATTATGTAAATTAATAATCAGTTTGCTTCGATATTTTCAAAGAGCTTTAACTTTATCTTAATATCTTAATAAGATTGTGTCCCATTAGTTTGTTTTTAACGTTATCATAAAAAATAAATTAGCACGATTTTTGATCACAGTGCAAAACTTTAAATTTTCCTTTCATTTATTACAAACATATCTTACAAAAGAATATCTTCCCCATATTTTTAATGTTTTTAATATTCATGTTCTAATAAATACCGAGTTTTATTGTATGTTATACAATAAGAAGAGTCATTAATTTTACTTTTATTTACGTATTTAACGAGAAATTTTTCATTAGAACCATTATTAAAAAAGTTTTGATAATTTTTTTCGTTTGTAGCTCATAATTCGTTCTAAAATGAAATATATTTATTGTTTTATATATTAAGTGTACTATGACCAATATTAACTAATTATCAATTTAGTTATTAAGAGCTTTTACAAAGGAAATCATTGCTTTTTGGTTGATGAGATAAAAGCTTTAGTTTTAGATAACTTAAATTATGCTATTAGCTATAAGAGGATTTTACTTTAATTTTTTTATTCTTAAATACCTTTTCAAACGAAACGATTATGCTAAAGGTAAAGTTTCTATTTTAAAATAATTGAATTTCTTTATGTTAATACCAAATTCCAAGTTTGTTGATACTTCCATTTTTTAACCTTTGAATATTTAGGTCAAAGGTAAATTTTCACTTTTGTTTTTCATATTTCTTAAAAAAATTCCGAGGATAATAAAAGTGCCAAATGCCACGCTATGTGGAATTCTACACACAACACATGCTATATCATTATTTTATTTCTATTTGAAGTGGTTAAACTGAATTTTAATTTGTTGGTTAGTTGAATATGCAAATTTATTTCGCTTGCCATTTACATTATAGACATATAGCATAAGTATATGTTGAATATACTTAATTCATATTAATTATAGGTATGTGTCTACATAATAAAGCAAAAGGTAAAATAAATAAATTCAACAATGTTCAAAAAGAAAATTAAGTTAATAAACTTTTTGAATAACCCATCAACATAAAGTTTATTTGACTAGAACAAGAATTAAAAATAAAAGTCCTTAATTACACACCTAACCGGGAATTAAAGTCTTTTAATAATTTTATGAGGGTACAACTATTTTAAGGATACAAAACAAAAAAACAATTTTCTTAACACAATGCGCACATATTAAATATTTAGGTAACTGTATATGTAGATATTTAATTACAAATTAATTAAGCAGGACTTAAATCTTTAAAAGATGTTTCAGACCATTAAGCGTTTAACTAATTTTCGAATAAGCTTCTTTTGTAGTAAAAATTTATCGAACATAAATTTCAATCTCCATACTGGAGATTTTGTAGTGTTGATTTATTAAATAAGCTTTTTATTAAGATCTAAGTTAGAATTGAATTTTCGAGAGCTCCGTTTAGTTACTTTATTATTTAAATCTTTTGATTCATATGTCATCTAATTGCTGTGAACCAATTCTTTTAAAATTTTACATACATATGTATTTCCGATGACAAAGCATGATTATAACATTAGTTTATTGAAATTCCAATATAGTAACGCTTCAGCCACCAAAAATTCAAGTTTAGATAATTTGAAAATTGCTTATACTATTTAAAAAATATTTTCAATCTTGCACTTGTACTGACAAAGGCAAGTGAAAACATTGAACATTGTCAGTTTACTTCTAATCTGCTATAGGAGTTGCAAAAAATGTTTAACCATTTGCAATATTTAACCAATTTGCAAGAGTTTATAAAAAGTAAAAATATATTTAACAATAATTTCGGTTGCATATTTATCATTAATAACATTAAGTTAATTATTTAATTTATCAGAGAACTGTTTTAAGGTTGTAAATTTTAACGGTTTATTTTTTTTAAAGTATGCAAATCAAATATGAATAAGTATGTATACCATTTAGATGTTTTATAATTTATAAATTTTAATTTTTTGCTTTAATTTATAATTAAACTTTAATTTTTAATTTAACTTGTAATTTAAGATATGGTAGGTAATTAGCTATAGTTGTGTTTTCAAAAATTCATAATACCAAATCTCATTAGAAAAATAAGCCTTAATGTATATTAAGAATAGTTGACTTTAACAAAAATGTTCTTAAATTCAGCATGCATGTATGTAATGTTAATCCAAATTAATTTTAATTCATTCAAGTTACGAAAATCAAAATTATCTTCAAGGTAGAGATAAATTTAAAAAAGATAAATTTTGGTATTTTTAAGATAAATTTCATACATTTTGATATTTGCAATATGGTAAAGTTATAATAATGTGGTATAAAACATAAAATTTGATCGTAAATACATATATATTATTTATGTAAGTATATTGTTATATTAAATAGCAAGATTATGTTAAATCTGGAGTTTGAATATTGTATTAAACTTGAATATTACATCGTGCTCGAATATTATATCGAGCTTGAATAGTATATTCAAGCTCGAACAAAATGTTAAACTTTTTTCCGAATAACTTACGTTTTACAAATCTTGTTATGAAAAATAGACACTTACCTTTTCAAAAGTATTCGTCAATTCAATTTCAAATTCGGTTTTGAATTTAGGAAATTTAACAATAACTTCATTGAAAAACATATTTTGTGTAATATTTGTGAGTGATATTCCTTGTAATTTTTCTTCCAAATTAGACAACCCAGTTTTTCTCCTTGGAAGTAAAATCAGCATAGATAAATTTGAATTTTTGTAAGGCATTTCTAAAGCTGTTGCATCTAAATCATCAAATTCACCATAACGAAAATTTTTTTTCGTATTCATCATATCAACTTTAACACTTTCAGTTTCGCTTATCCAAAAATTTTCTTTTTGTGTTGCACTTTCTTTGAATTTATGTTGCCATTCTCCCTTAAAATGAATAGCGTTTATCAAGATCATTCTAGTGAGCGAATCTAGTACATCCGGTTTGATTAAATTTTTAATTTTATTATTTGTTCTTTCTTCAACCCAATTATTCATTTTCGCCGCTGCCTCAACTTTTTCTTCGAATTGAATATTTTCAGCTTCAGAATAGAAATATTTGGTTGCAATGGTATTGAATTCATCTTTTACTTGATAGCCAACTTTTACATAAAATTTATTAGCAATTTTTAATAATGGACTGTCTTTATATAAATCCAAAACATTTTTAAAAGATTCACCAACTACATTTTTGTCATTCCCAATTAAATGCAACCCAGATGAAATTTCCTCGGCGGTTTTACCGCCAGCCCCAGCATATGCAAGAGCAACACATGTCTGAATGGAAAACGGTGAAATAATAATATTTTTATCTGCGTTATCTTTTTTAACTTGAGAATACAAATTTAAAGAGAATTTTGCATTATTTTGCGAAAATTTTTCTTGTAAATCTTCAGCCATAGTTGTTATGAATAACACAAATAGTAAAAATACTGAAAAAAGATTAAGTATGAGATCACATAAATTCGTCAATTCTTAATATTGAATGAGTCATTTAATAATATATATGTATTTGAATCATGCACTAAAATAATTACTAGTATAATTTTTTTTTCCAAATCCAACTTTACATATGAACGGTGATAATTTAACTGAATTGAATTGCTAAACTCTTATCTGCAAATTTTATAAGCTATTCTAAAAAAATAACTTTATACGTACTATTATGATACATCCACATAAACAAAGAGTATCCGCAATAACGAATGAAATATTCTTTTGAAACACGTCATCCAGACTTTTTTTGTTTTTTTTTTCACCTTTTTTTCGTCAGTTGAATCAAAAAAAGGTTATTTTAGCTTTTGGATCAGATTACGCTCAATCATTTTTCAAAAGAAATAATTTGGAAAGTTTACACGAATTATCAAATAAATAAATTAAGCATTATTGGTTTGACAATAGACCATTTAACCTTCAAACATACAGTACCAAATATATTTTCCACCAAGAAGTTAAAAACAGCTGAGTTCCCACTTTTAGATTCTACTAGAATACTTTCCCACATTAAAAGAAATTTTTTTCGTTAAAAAATTTACTGTATATTTTTATAATGAATAAGAATATTTTTCTACTTATTTGGTATTGAGTTTTTTATGAAAATAGAAATTATAACAAGAAGAAATTCAAAAAAATAATATTTTAAAAAATTAAAATATGTAAGTTAAAATATAAAGAAATTCATATTTGACATATGTATATAAAAGACGTGACATATATAAAAGTCAAAAAGTGTAGAAATGTTTTTATATAATTTTTTATACAGAGTGGTTCACATAAAGTGCCAAATAATTTTAGGGATAATTCTTTGATCAATATCTAACAAAAATTGTATGAGATGCATGCAAAAAATGCATAGTTCATACATTTCATACAAACTTAACGTACACTAAATGTTTTTCGTTTAGTATATATAACAAGCAATTTGCATAAAATGCGTGAACTAGGTATTTTTGCATGTTTTTTAAACATTAACAAGTTTTACAAAAAAATTTGGTCGAAATCCAACTTTAATAGTTTTAATAAATGTTTCACTAGATTTAAATACCTGCAAGTGAATACGTTATGTTATCTTGCTTGTTTTTCATAGAAATTCTCTAAATTTTTTCCTTGTCTAAACATTGTAGATGCAAACTTAAAATATTATGGAAATATGAAAACGCAGACAGTTTTAATAAGGAAGTTTGTTGTTTTGGTTTTAGTGAGAATGCTTTAAAATATGTACGAGCTTGTAGTAGAAATACTAATATGGGGAATGAATATTTTCTTTAAGCGATATGCAAAAAAGTTGAAAAAAGCGTTAATAAACTTAAATATGTATTTAGTTCGAGTCTTTGTTTTTATTTCAATCTTTAAAAGATGGATTAAACTATAATAGCTTTATGTTGGTTTCCAATTTCGGTCATGTATTATAATATTATTTAAGGAACCTTTTCTACTACTCTCCTACTAAATTTTTACTCATTTTACAAAAAAAAATTTATTAATTGTTCTCAACTCTACTTCCCAAGTTAAAAATATTTTTAAGAAAAATCCCACTAGAGGGAAAAGGAGAAATAGATTATATAGACACTATATTAATCTAGTACGTCTATTGGTTTGGCTGGTAACTTAAACGTACTAGATTAACAGAATCGTGGAACAAGAAAAAGTTATCTATCCAATCAACGAATTAGAAATACTAAATGAAGGAGCATCTTTGTTAATATATCGCTGTCTCTTTCTTTGCTCTAAGTATTGGCTGTCAAATTGAAATAAACGTCCAACTTTAAATGTCAAGTATTGTTGTTTTTTTTTTTTTTAAATTACGCGTCGCTATATAAAAAGTAAACAAAGAAGATATTATTATTTTATTTATAAAATTAGTGCAGTTTGTAAATTAAAAATCATAAAATATTTAATAATATATACTAAAAAAGAATATTATTTTATAAAAACTTATAACAAAAAGAAAAAAAAATCTGTTGAAAATCAGAAAATATGTAGATCTAAATTGTTATTCCCACTTGTAAAAACAAATAATTTTATTACACCATACACTTTTTTTACACATTACAACTATTCATTTCAATAATTAAAAGAAATATTTTTTCATAGGGCTTTGATTATATTCCTAATTAGTAATTTCATTATGTTTTTAATTTTGCAAAGAAAACATTTGCTTTTGTTTTATTTTAAATTAAAATTACGGATGAGTAAAACTGGACTCGAAGTTTGACTGGCAGTACCAAAAATATTTTCCGTCCAAAGTTAAAAAACATCTGAGTTCTTATTTTTACATTCTACAATTTTCTTGACAGAAAAAGAATGCTAAATTCTTCTAAAAAGAAATGTTATCGCTAAAAAATTTTTGTATTTTTATGATGAATAAGAAAAGTATGTAAAATTGGCCACTTTTGTAAAGAGTTAAGTGTTTTGGGATAGAAATTATAAAAAAAAAATGCGAGATTTTAAAGTTTTGAAGGAAAAAAAGCCCAAACATTTTCGGAAATTCCACTGAAAACTTTTCATTCACATATTGCTTTTTTATCATTTTCATTCTCTTTAATAAATTTATTATTCTTATTTTAAATAAAAATTTTTGAGAAAAAATATTCTATAACATTTTCTTATTTTGAAGTACCAATATAGACATTATTCTCTTGACCGTAACAAATATTAGGTTTGTCTGGGATAAGAAAGTTTTTTAAAATTTTTTAAAAATTTTATAAAGTTTTTGCATGCAAACTTTTCGAACAAAAATGAGAGAAAAGGATGACATTCTCATTTTATTTTTGAAAAACTTTTGGTAATAGTCGAAACTTTTTTTCAAAACTTTTCAATTAAAAATAAAATAAAATAACCAAAATAGGTTCGGAAATGGTTTTTTCTAAATTTCACACTTTTACAATCCAAAATCAAAATTTTTGGTTTTTGGTGTAACAAAAAAAATATTGGTTTACGTTTGATAAATACTTTGAAATTTGAAGTTTATCGCATATTTATAAAGTTTTTAAAAGTTTTTACAAGTTCTGTCTGGTTTATTTTTTCTTTAAATGAGATTTTTTTTAAAGAAATTTCATCATTGTTTCTCTTTTTAAAGTTTTTGCAAGTTTTATTTTTGAAAGACCTAATTGATTGATTGACAACTAATATTTGGATTCATTTTAAATTCAAATTCAACACTTGATCGAAAATAAAAGTCCTATTATTTATTTTGAAGCGCTTAAACTAATATAGTATTATTTGTATTACAACTTGAAAGTACCTGTAAAGTTATTACGTTATTATTACCTAAGTTGCGCAATTTATTGAATGCGATGTTTTTGTTTTGTTAAATTATTAAATAAGTATCTTTTTTGTACAATGCTAGACGTATGTGTATAAATATATAAAAAATATCTCAAGGGTATTCCAAAAGTTGTATTCCAAAATGTACGAAAAGCTTTAGTAGTTTTTTTTTTTCAAGGTAAAGGTATTGAAAGCTCTGAGACGGTACTACAACCGTAATAATGTCTTTATATCTAACAAGTACCAATGCTCAGAGAGAAACTTGAAAGCACGACCTTATTTTATATGGGTTTTTTTAAATCGAAATGGCTATTTTTTGAGAAGAAATATTAAAATAAATTCACACTTATTATAAAGCAGGTAAAATTTCGAAAATATATTTGAAAAATCAAGAAAATATATTAATATTTTCATTCATAATTATTTTAAAATTCTTGAAACAGCGGAAAAACAACAAGCACAACTTTCGCCTTCAACATTTTATATTTTACTGAAAGCATTTCATCATTTTTAAGTTAACAGCTTTTTTTTCTCATAGGGTAAGTTAACTCAAGATATGGGAAGTAACTGTGGTGTCAAGTTGAAAATATAATTAATGAAAGATAATTATTAAATATTGATATGAATACATAGTAAATAAAAAATTTGAACAGGAAATTAGGAAATAATATCTAAAATACAGTCAAATATTATTTTTTAAATACAAATTTTATATACATTTCTAAATTTTACCTCTATTTTTGAAAAAAAATTTTAAGACTTAATATATTACCCAAGTAAAAAAAAAATTTAAAAGGTTTTGGAAAAGGCAATAATATATTTTTATGACCGGATTCGAATATCTTCTTTATTTTTGAAATACATATTAATCTTAGCAAATGACTCAAAAACTCCGATTGTAAAATGACAGGTAGTAGGTACTGATGTAAATTTTTGTGCGTTTGCGTTTACTATTAAGATTCATACACAGACAGGGCCATTTTATAAATAGATTGCTCTTGTTTACCTGATAATAAAATATGAAAGAAGAGCACAACAAAATTTGAATTTGAATTTGAAATTTTTTTTCATTTTGTCTTTCCTACTACCTTTCTTTCTTTTTCGTGCAATAGAATTTAAATGGGAAGCTTTTTAAAAAATGTGTATAATATTCTGAGATTTTTTAAAATATTAAACTCTTTTTTACGTAAAAAAAAGAAAAAAATAATAAGAAATATGACACGATCAGTGGCATTTAAAGAAAAAATCAAGAACGAAGCCAAAAATTCGTAATATTTCGTAAAAAAAATTGAGTATTGGGACTTGTTAGCAAAGGATATCTACTAACAAGTAATTCGACTCGTTCCATTCCGTTAGTTTTCATTTGCATCTTGCTTCCAAATTCTTAAAATATTCAATTTTTTTTAGAAATAGATGGTAATAAGAGTTGTGTAGGCAAGAAAGAAACAAAATATTGTAAACAAACGAGTGTATCAAAAACATTGAACTAAAATAAAATTAAATTAAATTAGGTAAAAATTTTGTTATTTTTATTTTGATAATAACAAAATTTATTTTTCATTTCATAAAATTTAGGTAAATTCGAATGTATGAAAGCAAAAGAGTTTGAAATTTCATGTATGAATGTATACATGCATGTACCTGTTACAGTAGATTCACAGTATCAGGTAGTGACATAGAAGTAAAGCAATTTATAAAGAAAAAAAGGTGTATGCATTGCCGATTCATAGGAAATATGTTTTAAATTTAGTAAGATTGAAAAAATAATTTATTTATTTTATTTATTAATAATAATTATTAATTACAAATGCTTTACATTAAAAATTTAAAATATTTTCAAAAGTACATATTTACCTCTTCACATCTTTTGGCAAAAAATGAAATTTTTTGTGTCGGCTTTTTTTCATCCCAAACACTTCAAATAATGTTTACCCATTATTATAAAAATTTTTTTTTTTTCACAACTACTTAAAATTTTTTTTAAATATTATACGTCTTTTTAAAATTTATTTTTATTATTTTTCATATAAATTATAATAATTTTTTTTAAACACTTTTTTTCCGCTTCGCTTTTATAATATGAATACACATTTTTTGCCACCTTGTACTGGAATGAATTACAGAAATTATTGTGTCGCTTTTAAAATTCTTAATATTTTTCCCTATGCTTTATATACAAGCAAATAATAAAGTGTCGCCTTTCAAACTACATTATAAAAAAACAGGTTGACATCTATTGCGTACTCTTTCCCTCTCCCAAAAATTCTTATGTGTATAAAAATGAAAATAAGAAGGTATACTGCTTAACTCTTTTAACTAAGGGAATTTTTGTATACAAATATTGGTGAGTGATTGCATTAGTGTGATGTAAACGGAGAGTCGAACTACTTGTTAGTAGATATACTTTGCTTGTTAGATGTAAAGACATTAATATTTCCTTTTAATATTCATTTGTTTTGTTTCTCATATTTTTTCTTTTTTTTTTGGAGAATATGCTACTTATTGTTTATAATAAAAATTGTTGCTAAAATGTCTTTATATCTAGCAAGTCCCAATGATAAGAGCGAAACTTGGAAGAACGACCTAATTTTATATGGGCTTTTTTAAATCGAACTGGCTATTTTTTGAGAAGAAATATTAAAATTAATTCACACTTATTATAAGATTGACAGGTAGTATTTCGAAAATGTGTTTAAAAAATCAATTAAATATATTAATATTTTCATTCATAATTATTTTAAAATTCTTAAAATACATATAAAAAAGCGGAAAGACATCAAGCACAACTTTCGCCTTCAACAATTTTATATGGTGCTGAAAGCATTTCATTATGTTTAAGTGGACAGTTTTTTTTCTCATAGGGTAAGTTAACTCAATTTTGTTTACGAAATATTACAAATTTTTGCCCCCGCTCCTGTTTTGCTAAAATGTCGAAATTGGCTACATTTAAAAATTTTGATGAAATATGGCTACATTTTTTTTTTTCAAACACTAAATAAATATTACAAAACCGTTAAAATGCTGATAATATTTAATCGTGATTGTTGATTTATTTTCAAAAAATGTTATTTGCTGGCTTTTCTAAGCAGGTTTCCGAATTTTTTAGAAGAAAGTAAAAAAGACACTTTATTAACTGCCTATTCTTGTATTCAAATCTAACATTTATACAAGAACGTACCAGAAATATTTTAGTGTAATACTAGGTGTTATAGAAAATGCATTGGCCGTACATATTTTTTAAAATTTGTCCGTTTTCATGGTGAATCGTCTTTACCGCATAGTCCAACAACTACAGAGCATAAACGTATGTTTTTTCTTTCCTTAACTTTTACATTTAAAATGTAATAAAAGTTGTATGTGCTTTCTTTACTAAAATTTACTAAACCAAATAAAACTCATATTGTGGAATAAAGCAAATTAATGTCAATTATGGGTTAATTTGTACAAAATGAGACGACTTAGTAACATATAATAATGCAATTTTAAGAGGTTGGATACATTTTGGATACATGTTTTTCTCGAAATTGGATACATTTTGTTCTTACCGAGTGGGAACACTGTCTAACAAGTCCCAATACTCAATTTTTTTTACGAAATATTACGAATTTTTGGCTTCGTTACTATTTTTTTCTTTAAATGCTACTGATCGTGTCATATTTCTTATTATTTTTTTCTTTTTTTTTTACGTAAAAAAGAGTTTAATATTTTAAAAAATCTTAGGATATTATACACATTTTTTAAAAAGTGCATTTTTTAAAAAAAGAGAGAAAGGTTTTCCTCCTACCTTTCTTTCCGAAAGGTAAATGAAAAAAAATTTCAAATTCATATTTCAGTATGGTTCCAAATGTTAATGAGATCAGACCTTTCTCAGAAGGATGTATGATTTTTCATGTACATGTTTTATTTCTCAATAAGGTAAGTTGAGTAGTGTTGGCTAACAATTAATGTTAATAAAAGTAATATAGTGTGACACATTTGAACAATTTGAGTTATCTCATTTCGGTTATTTATACTTATAGAATTGTTCCAAATAATTTCAATTAGTTTTTGAGTTTTTAAAAAGAAATATGTTTTTACCTACTTCCAATCCATTTTTTTTGCAGATAATTAATTTTAAAACTAGTTCAAACACGTTATATTGAGTGCTTCAAAAATTTCTTTCATATTTTATTAACAGCTAAACAAGAGTGATATATTTATAAAATGACCCTGCCTGTGTATGAATCTTAATAGTAAACAGAAACGGACAAAAATTTACATGAGTACCTACCACCTGTCATTTTACAATCGGAATGTTTTGAGTCTTTTTCTGAGATACTATTTATTTAATCATAAAAATATATGATTGTCTTTTCCATTTTAAATTTCTTTCTTACTTAGGTAATTTATATTAGATTTTTGAAATTTTTCTCAAATAAAAATTGAGATAAAATTTTGAAGTGAATTAATTTGTATTGGCAAAATAATATTTAATTGTGTTTTAGATACTATTTTCGAATTCCGTCTACATATTTTTTCCTTATTATACGATATACATATTTATATCAATATTATAGTAACAATCCTTTCATTAATTATTTTTTCAACTTGACACTACAATCACTTCCCATATTTTGAATTAACTCTACAAGAAAAAGTGCTGTTCAATTAAAAATAATGAAATGCTTTTAGTACCAAATAAAATTTTGAAGGGGAAACTTGTGCTTGTACTTTATCCGCTTTTTTGCATGTATTTAAAGAATTTTAAAATAATTGTGAATTAAAATATTATTATATTTAGGTGATTTTTTAAATGTATTTTCGGAATATTACATGTTTTATAATAAATATGAATTTATTTTGTTATTCTTCTCAACAAATACCCATTTCGATTTAAAAAAAAACCAAATAAAATGTTTGCTGTACATATAAAAAAACATTTGCTGTACAATATTTTTCTCAATAACTCTAAAACTAGATCAGTTAGGAAGATTACTCATATACCAAATTAAAGCTCAGTTGGCAAAGTTCAAAGCTGTGCTAAAATTAGAAATAGCCACAATGTTACGCTTCGTTTTTAAAAATTATAAGTTAAAATTTAAAATTTTTAAAAGTTATTTGATTCCGAAATATGAACAGGACTATAATTAATGAAGATGTTCTTGATAAAGCCTTTATTCTGAGGATTCCAAATAATATTAAATAACGTACAGACATGGAAATACAGTTAAAATGCACACTTAAGTGTACAGATATACTCGTTTTCGAGCTATAGGCCAGTGGAAAAAAAGGTACCGGATTTTTCCTGCATATAAATAATGCTTATAACTTCGGAACTATAAACCCAGAGTTATCGTTAGTAGCTTGTTTTACAAGCGATTGATTTTTCTTTATTTTTGCTCATACAATTAATTTGATTTGAATCATAGTTTTCGAGATTACAACTCGTCAAAATCAGAATGCAAAGTGGCATAAAAAATTCCTATCCCTAAAGTGGCCTATCAAATTTTTTTTTTCGAGAAAATTGCATCTGAAAAATAAAAATATTTGAAAGGCTTCTAAAATGCATATGGATATTATTCCAGCTACAACCAAATATGCATTGTTCTTAATGTTTGTCTAGTTTTATGAATAGAACATAATTTTAACTGCGTATCTTTTATTTTAACGGTAAAAATCGTTGGTTAGCATTTTCAGGTTCAGAAAATGATAAAAGTAATGATGCATTTGTCGAATGAAAGTCAGTACATCTAATAAACCTTTTTTTTGTTAAAGATATAAATAAAATAAAAATAGAAAAGCTGTTTGCAAATTACATTTTCCAATGGCAATAATATTACTGTAAATATTTTTTTGCAGTAATATCAAGGTTTTTAAATATTTTTTGGCGCATAACTGCACCTCTATAATTTTCATAATCTTGACCTGAAATTCGTTTCTTTTTATCACATTTCTTCTGCCAAGTATCTGGCAGTCTTGCTCATTTCCTCGATTTCTCAATTGGTTCATTACTTCTTACATTATCATTATCACTATCGGCTCGATATTGGTACTGGAATAAAGACTGCTATGAAACAGAACTTTGATTAAGTGGAAGATTTTCCGAACCGAAATCCACAAAACAATTTAATTCTAATTTTTTTGTAAAATTGTTTTTATATAAAATATATAAATTTATTTTCTTTTATCATCATCAGTTTCCATATTAAACATTTTTTTAATTGATCACACAATTTTTTTATTTTACAATATAAAATCAATATACAACTTTACACCAGACTGTACTTAACTACGTATTTATTTTACATAATTGCTCATGAACATCATAACATGCATTCTTTAATAATTTTGATAAACATAAACCGGTTTTTTGTCGGGCATGAGTAAATAATAATAGTAAGCACTTAATAAATTTAAATACAATTTTTATTTTATTTCGATTAGTATTTTATAGGTCCAATATAGTATTTTATAAGGCCACTTTGCTTCTAGGAAAATTGAAATTTTTCGTTCTGCCAAAAAAATTCGGCAGTTGCAAGTGAAATTTGGATTCAATATCTATGAACAACGATTTTGGACTTATTTTTATGGACATTTCTAAAAAACAAACGAAATTTTGTGAAATTTTGTTTGTTGTTTAGAATTAAATTGATGGTCAAGCCACTTCCCTTCTGAGCCCCTCATATATGTTATTTTGAAATGAATATTTTGAAATTACACAATATATGTAATATTAAAATTTTATCAATTAAACTCTTCCTCAGGACCTGAGACCTTGAGAGAATCAATGTCTCAAAAAAGTTGTCCAACAAAAGTTACAGAGATTTCTGAGACTGTTTTAAGCATTACTTTCTAATTAAAAATGTGAAAAAAGTTGATCTTGTGGCAGATTTATGATGTTAAAAATTGCCCTGCATAGCTTCCATAACGTGTAAATTTACGTTCAATAACTGTCACTCTTTCTTACAATTACATTTCTCAGGTCTGTAGTTTTGTCAGCCGTTTTGTGGACTTAAAATTTAACAATAATTATTTTTTCCTTCTGAATATTGTGATAATTGTAATTATCATAAAACTTCTATTATTTCAAGTAAGTTCTTAAAGTTGAAAGAACTATAACCGCGGTACTAAATTAGTATGCAAAAAAGAGTTACATTTATGACCGAAAAAAATAGAGATGTTGACATACATACATATATAAATTCTTAGACATATTCACTCAAATGAACGTTTTTGTATGGGGATTTTAAAATTTTGTATAGATAAGCTTGAAATGCACTTTAGCGTGTGTCGTTTAAACAATTTTTTACAGTATTTGTCTTTTTCAATATTTAAAACTAATTAATAATAGAAATTATTATAATATAATACTGTATTGTAATTACATTATATTAGACTAACTTACTTATATACATATAGCAGTTTGAATTATTTTTACTTTTATTATTGTAAATTTATGTACTAATTATATTATTTAAGTGGAAGTAAGATTCAGTGTAAGGTTGAGAAAAAACTGTATTTTACTTACTTGACTTCATTTTGTTACTGTATATTTAGAATAATATGATTAAATATTAAATTATAATTTTAATTATTTTTTTACAACATAAAACTACATAAAAAAATTGGAAATTGAATATTAATTTATATTGACTATTTCAAAATATGACACAGTAAATATTTCAGTTTTTTTTTTACCCGTAATTCTACTATCAGTATCACTTCCTTCATGGGCAGTGATAACCTTATTTGTATATTATTACAAAATTTTACTGGTATGTATGTATGTTTATAAAAAAATTTATATTTAATTTTTATTTTTCATATACTAAGAAACGTGCTTATACTGTGTACCTATTTTGCTCTAACTAAAATTTAAAAAAGTACATTGAAATTAAAAGCTTGAAATATTAAAGGAAAATGTGTTTTGAAAAATAGTGACAATAATTTGGTGGGGTTACAGTAATTTGGTTATAAATAATTTTGATAATTATTTTTTATTCATATATTAAAAATATTTGTATTATAAAAATGAGTTTTAGTTAAACTATAGTTAAACTATAGGAACTATAGAAAATTTTTCTTTAGAACTATAGAAAATCTTAATATATAAAATATTATGTTTGTTTTGGTTTTCTGTATTGTCAATAAACTATAAACATTGAAATTTTATTGTGAACTCATGTAAAATTTTGGAAAATGGAAATAAAAATTTCTTCGCTACTTTTTGAATTAAAATAAAATATTAAATAAAGTTGGGTCAAACCAATGGTTTGTATTGTAGCACTTTTCCCTTCAATAAGTGAAAATACTCCTTTTAAAAATAGTTTGTGTATACCCAAAAACTTATATATTTATATTAACTATTTATAGGATTATATTTAGGATGAACGATTTTTGCAGTCTTTGAAATAAAGCAAAAATTATTATAAAGAGGGATTAACACAATGCTCGATTTTAAGGGTTAATTGCATGAGTTAAGAAAAATAATTATATTTCTTAATGTCATGGAATTTATGCGTTCACTTTCTGCGTTTAAAGAAATTTGACAAAGCTTGCGGTTTCGGAAATATGCGGCGCCGAAAATTTAAATTTTACAAATTTCAACAGGCGATAACTTGAGAGGGGGTGGAGATGGAGAAAAATTTTATTCAAACGAAATGAGCTATTTGTTTGTATCTAAGAACTGCTAAAGTTTCATGGTCCAACAACCTGTGGTCTAGAAGAAAAACGACATCAAAATTTGAAAAAAAACGGATTTTGGATAACGGTAAATTTTAACAACGAATTTGTTTTTTTTTTAAGTTTAACTATAGTATGAAGTTTAACTATAGTATAGCGCTAGGGAAAGCAAGCCTTTCGGCGTTTGCAAAATTTGAAAAACGCTTATGGTTTCACTGCAATTAATAGTTAAAAAATGGAATTTTTAGGGTTTTGGGGGGGGGGGGGGGGGGGGAATAACTTCTAGAGGGGGGAGATAAGTAAAAATTTTCTTCTACGAAAATAAGTTTCTAGTAAAAATCTATGTACATATAAAATTTCAACTTTCTATCTTCAAGGGATGTACAAGTTTTGTTTGTAAACATGTCCATTGACGGACGGACGGACGGAGTGGAGCTAATAAGCACTTTTTTTCAAAAATTTTTTTGGAAAATTGCTAAAAAATAATGTGAACGTAAAAGTGTATATAAACATTCAATATCGCTGAATGCAGATAAAAATCAATTAATAAACAGAAAAATGATTTTTAGACTTTTGTGGTTTGTTGGTTAAGTAAAAAATTATCAAGCTTTCGATTCATTGATTTTTTTAATTTTGCTCTAGGAAATTTTTAATATATAAAATGATGACGACGTAGAAAATCCGAAGCATATGGCACTAAAATTTTGAAATTTTTTCGTTGTTTATAACATTGATTCTAAAACTTCGAATTGAAAAACTGAAAGGTTTTAAAAAAATGCTAATTATCTCAAAAGAGTCCACTGTTTTATTTTTTGATGCTCAATTTTCCTTTTTCTTTCTAATTGAAAATCCAATTTTTTAAGAAATTAATTTTGAATTATTCAATCGAATGTTAATTTGAATTATTAATTAAGTGTGAGTACATAATTTCAGAATATATCATGTAAGTACACTGAAATGAATCAAAGATACTTGATTATTTGTAGAAACCAATATTTCATTAAAACTATTTAAATATATTATTATTATTATATAAGAATAGACATCTGTATAGCGTATGTATGTCCAATATTTTTAACGATAGTAATTTATTCAATTGCATTTCTACAAATTTATCCAACAGGGCGTGCGTTGTTAACCATTTGTAAATCGAAATTGATAAACTAAGTTGATAAAATTTTATTTAAAACAATATTTTACAATTTTAATATCAAAATATGAGATGCGGGTGATGCATTGAGTAGTATATAATATGTACATAATTTAAACGTACATAAATACATTCACTATAGGTTTTTGCTTAATTCCAATGGGATGGAATTCAGACAAAAAATTGATTTTTAAATACTTCTTGTAATAAAATGTCTTTGTATAATATTAATTGTATAATGCATTTATACAATTATATATGCAATTACGAACGAATATTCGAAAGGAATTATTATCTTACAATTTCGATTTAACTATGTCTATCCGTCTGTGAGCTCAGCGATAACTTGTCAAGTCAGACTAATTAAATTGCAACTATAGAGCCTGCCGTTCCAAAACTTTTCATAACGAGTGCAGTAAAAACGTCACTTTTCCAGTACAATTTGGTTATGGTTGTATAAGTTCTTACAATTGCTAGCACAATCAAGTTCGAAAATGATTTGTCATGTTAAATCAATGCAAATGCCAAAATTCACACGACAAAGTTGATAGGGCCATTGAAATATTACATAATGTTTTTAATCATAAAGTTTTTTGTTCTCATTTTCATGTAAATTTATTATTGCTAATTTTGTTATTGCTCTCGCTACTCAAAATTTTCTTCTTGCAAGTATTTTTTTTGTTAAAAATATTTGTTTCCAGAAATTATTGCATAGATTTCTATGAATAAAAATTACACCAATTTATGTATTTTATTTCCCCGTAATATTAATATAATGTTTAATTCCTATAATGTTGACCGATTATTTCATTTTACAGTAATAAGCGAATGTATGAAAAAACATAAATTCTTATATAAAAATTCCGTTAACTTCATTTCATGTAAGAAGCTTTTAAAATTAATATATATTAAAGTATTATTCAAAATTAAACATAAAAATATGTAATCCTATTTCGAGTACATACAAGTAAATTACGGTGACGCATGTTAAAATATAGTAGATGTATACATATTATTTGTACTACAAACAATACAAAATATTTGTATGACATACATATATGTTCATATATATATATATCTTGCATATAAAAGTTTCTCCCCTCTTTTTGCAAAAATGTAAAATAAAATAAGCCAATATTTTATAATAAAAGCATTTAGTATTGTATTCCGAACCATATACTACTTAAGTTAGGGAAAGAAAAATACAAGCTTATACATACTTAAAAAAAATATAAACATTTAAATTAATATTCCTTGAATTTAGATATTATTTTAAAAATTTGTTACCAAAATGTTTAAAATAAACGTTTATTTCTTTACGATAGTGATATTAGTTGTATTTTTTAATAAATATGTTAACTCTCAGAAAAGTAATATAAATGAATTTATTGACAACAATAGTGTATTTGCATTAAAATTGTATCGTGAGATAGCTAGTATAGAAGGTAACAGTTTTGTATTTTCACCTTTTTCTATACAAATTACTGGTGGTCTTTTATATCTGGGTGCAAATGAAACCACATCTAAACTATTACAAGATTGTTTTAATTTTAAGTTAAGTGCAAAGGATATCGGTAACTTATTTCAAAATATTTTAAAAAAATATCAATATGATGATAGTTTAAAAATTGCAAATGGAATTTTTATAGCAGAAGAATTAGAAATTGCAAGAGGATTTTCAAATGACGCTAAAAGAAAATTTAATAGTACCATAAAAAATATTCAATTCAGCGATATTAAAAGTGCAACAAAACGTATAAATCGTTTCGTACGTCGTAATACTAACGGTAAAATTCGTCAATTGTTAAGTCCAGATGCATTAGATCCTCAAACTATTATGCTTCTTATAAATGCGATATCTTTTCAAGCAGAATGGAAAGAGAAATTTTTACCAATGCTTACGCAAAAAGACAAATTTTACTCAACATCAACGAAAATAATTGAAGTTGATACTATGTATGGTTTTAAACGTTCTTATAAATTGGGCACTAATCAAGAAAAAAATTATATTGTAGCGGAAATTGGTTTTATTGAAACAGATATAAGTTTTCAAATTATAATACCATCAAAACTTAACTTAAATATTGATCACATTGAAAATCTTTTTACAAAGTCTGGATTGAATAACATAATAGAGGATGCACAAATTAGAAAAGTTGAAGGTCAAGTTCAAATACCTAAATTTTTAGGTAAAACTGATATTGATCTAAAACTTATCCTTTCAAGGGTAATTTAATTTAGAAAAGGTCTTTATTTTTTTTTAATTTTTCATTAATTTAATTTTTTCTTTTCCTTTTAGTTGGGAATGACGAATTTGTTTAGTAATGAAGCTGATTTTAGCAAATTTCTTAAAATGAACGAACCTCTTTCAATATCAAAAGCTGTTCACAAAGCATATATTGACATTCATGAAAATGGTGCTGAAGCGGCAGCTGCAACTGGATATGAGTTAGAATATAGAATAGCTAATGGAAATATGAGATCGTTTGTAGCTAATCAATCATTCATTTATTTACTAAAGGGAAGTAAAGGGGAAATATATTTTATGGGTCGATATACTGGTGTATATAAATAATTTTCGATGAGACATTTGAAAATTCTTTATATTAATAAAAAATTAGATACAATATTATTTTTAAAATTTATGTGCTGTAATAAAAATTAAATTTAGTTTAGAATTAATTTAAAATCAGTATTGCAATTGTTTAATTGTGGAACATATCTGCGTGTTTTGACTATGTTTGAAGTATATTTATGAAGACTTTAAATTCATAATAAATTTTAAATTTCTAAAAATTAAAAAATTAAAAAAAAGTTAAAAATTAATAAAATATGAAAAAAAAAGAAATAGATTTTGAAAGAATTCATAAATATATTTTAAAATTCGATTCATACTTTTCTTAAACACGGCTTTAATTAAATTTATTATATATTGAAATTCAGTCAAAAATTATTTTAAATTTTCTTTTAATTCAACGGCAAAATTCTTATAAAATTTCTTTATTATTGCGGTAAAGAGAAAAAAGAAACAAGAAAAATAAAATATATTTTAATTCAAAAGTTCGAAATAAATGATAATTTATATTTTAATACTTATTATTATGAAGAGTGTTTGAAAATTTATCAAATAGATTGGCTGTTAAAAAAGAATGCTTTTTGAATGAAAAGTCATGAGCATTTTTAAATTAGTTTATGGTGCATTCATTGTTATTTTCGAGAAAAGAAAGGTCGAAATTTGAATTTTTTCTAGATGAAGTGCCGGCTTTACAGCGTTTTTTTTAAAATTGTTACCATTACATTTACTGTATCTTTATCATATTAACCCGTCAAAAGAATTTATAAGAATTATGCATAAACAATAATTAGTTTATAACAGTATATTAATTAATAATGAATTTAAATTTTCATATAAATCTTTAAAAATGCTTAAAAATGGGTGGATCTCTTGGCCTTTTGCTTCCAATTTTTATTCTTGAGATTTTGAACGTACAATTGTTAACAACAAATTGACTCAATTCAGCTTTATATTTCACCTTTGAGAAATTGATGCCCGAACAATGCTTAAAAGTAACACATTTTATCTAAGTGCAAGTAGATATAAAATTTCATTTTTTTGACAAGTTAGGTGATCGTCGAGATGAGATGATTTGACTTATTTACTTACTTATTAGGCTTTACAGACCATGAAGATCCTGAGCCTGACTCAACATTTTCTTCCATCCACCGCGATTCTGGGCAGCTCTCCTGCAATCGAAGATACCCAATTTTTCTAAATCCGCCGTTGTTTCATCTCTCCAACCAAGGTTCGGCCTGCCTCGACGTTCATATTCCCTCATGTTTCCCTCATATTCCCTCATGTAATGTGGGCCAGCCTCTTGATTTTGATTTTACTGACTACATCCATGTCCTGGTACAGCTCGTAGAGTTTGGCGTTATATCTCAACCTCCAGACCCCCGCTCATTTACAGGACCAAATAAGCGACGAAAAATCTTCCGCTCAAAAACACCAAGGCACTGCTTACTTGTCCTAGACAATGCCCAAGCTTCCGACCCATAAAGCAAAACCGTAAAGCGTTTTATACTGTTGCAGCTTAGTGCTTCTGGATAGGAATTTTGAACTCAGTTGGTTTCACAAACCAAAGTTGCAGCGGTTCGCCAGATCTATTCTGCGTCGCACTTTTGGTTGTAGTCCGCAATTATAAAGGCAAAAAGAAAAAAAGAAAAATGAAAATCTTCATTTAAATAAATGAAATGTTATTTATGTACATTCTGAGACTTAAATATGTATGTATTTATTTGTGGTTAAAATTTTTTTAATAAAATTGAAGAATTTATTATAAAAATGCTGTGTAATATATTTATGTGTACATGTGTTAAAAATATATAAGTAAACAAGTGTTCTGTAACTTATAATATTAATTATATTTATACTAATTCTTTTGTATACTTTTATATTTTTGAGGAAAACAATTCCAGAAACGTCTTGTTTACGTTTTAATAAACAAAATTTTAAATTAGAGATAAATTAAGAAAATTTAATATGAATTATAGTTTCTTACAAATATTGAAAGTAATTAATATGATTACCGCCACACCAATTACATTTATGTTAAATCATGTTCCATAAAATATATTTCATGTTTTCCATTCATAATGAAATATAAAAATGGATGATCTATAATAAATTCCACGATCTATAATAAATAATTTTGATTTTTCATTAAAAATATCATCATTTTCATTTTCTTCCTTATTTTGGTCATTATTCAATTTCGCTTCATAATTTTGAAAATTAATTTTAACATTATATTAAATCGTCATAAAAACCATGATAAAAATTTCCTCTTACTATCATCATATCAATTTTAACATAATTTTCGACATCTTTTCTAAAAAATATACCCTTGCTAGTGTTATTCTTTTTAAATGGTATTTGCTATTTTCCTTTAAAACAAATGGCATTAATTAATAACATTTAAAAATTTCCGAAATCTAGTGAATCCTCCTTAATAATTTGTATCCTTAATAAAAGTATGCTCAGAAGCATACTTTTCTTTTATCAAGTGTTGAAAGTTTGGATTAATTGTAACGTCATTCGAAATGTAAATTTTATTTGCTAATTTTTTATTTCTGTCGAATTTTTTTAAAAGGTTTTCGTAATAATCACCATTAACTGTTTGATTATCAGAAAACATGCTAAATACTTGAAAAATTTCTTTAGCTGTTCATCATAAGCTCCGTCATATAACAATGAATCAAGAATTTGCAGAGAAAATGGTGAGTAAATAAAATTAATTTTTTCGTTTTCCATTGTTTAAATAATTTTTCCATAAAAACTTAATAAAAAATTTTGATTGGTTTTTATAAAATTTTCTTTAGTTTCTGATTTTGTGTGTATAAATAAGATTTCTATTCTTAGAAGAATTATGAACAACTTTTCTAAAGACCAAAATTAACAGGAAATAATTTGTTTGTAAATTATAAATTGTGTAAGTAAATTTCTAGTTTTTTTATGACTAAAGAAACCACAAATGAAGAAACAAACAATATAGTACACTTAATTTTATATAGAAATTCAGAATATTGAAGACAATAGCTAAAAACGTGAAAAAATAGAGTTAACCGCGTCAACTCTGTGATACCCGTACGAATTTCTTATCCTATGTGCGAATAAATATGTCATAGCTCACTATGTGACAGACTATGACTTTAAGGTGTCGTATTACCATACTAATTTATGCAAAATTCCAGTACTGTGTTTTCAATATTTTCTAAGAAATGGCCAAACTACTATTAAAGTTGTATGGCTGCTATCAGAAAGATCCAAGTAATGTCAACGAATTTTATCACATACATTGGTCCTACTAATATATTCGCTTGTGTGAAATTTCAATATCACAGCTTTTATAGTTTCTAGGATATAGCCAAATAACTTTGTATGACAGCTACCAGAAGGAGTCAAGAATTTTCAACGAGTTTTATCAAACACTTCGGCCCTACTTATGTATTTACTTACGCCGAATTTTAATACCATAATTTTTATAGTTTCCAAGATATAGCAAATAAATTTTGAAGTTGTATGGCAGCTACCCGAACCAGTATCCCGATCATATCCAATATAAATATGCTTCTGGCATTTACTATAATAAACCATTTGTGAAAATTTGGTGAACTTTGCTCAATTAGTTTTTGAGTTGAGAGATAAAGCTAAGTCGACTTAGAATTCGACGCTGATCAAAAACATACACTTGAGTTTTTGTCTCAGACCATTATTTTTTAGCGTTACAAACGGTAAGGTAAATTTACTATAATCTTCGAACATACGTTCGTACGGATATAAATACTAGAATATTTACCGTTATTCTTGTAACAATTCTAATAACATAAAATTTTTTATATGAATTTTTTGTGGTCTAAAAAATTTATATTGAATATTCGGTCGAAATAACATTAAAATCAAAACTGAGATGTTAGCCAAATGGCTTGGATATTTATAAGTACTACATATTATATACACTTGTATATGATTATGTAAATGATTATAAATATATTTAAATGCGATAAAGTAGATTTAGTACTATTTCTATATTGATTCACCTGTTTAAAAAAGAGAGAAAAATTTTTGATACAAATAATTTGAAAGAAGAAAATGGAAATAGGAAACATCAAAACTAGAATTTAAATAAAACAATTAAAAAATAATTATAAAAGTCCAAGAAGAATTTATGAAAGAGTTTGTTGTATCGAACTTTAAAAGGTTTTCAAGAGCATTAGTTTAATTCAAAGAAATTTAACAATAAAATGTTAGAAATTCTATGTTCCATGATATTTTCCTATGTTTGTAATAACCATACAAACACATGAAGTGTAATGACTTATGTATAGATCCTATAATATGGATTATATATGATTATATGTATCATATCCTATAATATGGATCCTATATTTTTTTTTATCAAGAAAATTGCAAAAATACTCCATAAAAATAACAAAACATACTTAAAAATAAAATAAAACAATAAAACAATGTTCAAATAAAAAATAAAATTTGTATAACTGATTGTCTAGAACTTTGAAAAATGTACGTTAATGATAAATTTGAAATAAAGTTAAAGTGTTGACTAAATAAAGAACTTTTTAGAAAATAAAGTATTTACTTTGCTAATATTTTTTAAAACACAAATCCATAGTTTTCACTACGTTATATATGCAGAGCGCGTATGGGCATTTTAACTTTCTTACTCTTAACTTTGAAATTTAATTAGAATAAACATTTTAATTATGAATGATAACCTGTGTAGTTATTTGAGTGTGACTGCTTAGTTTTTCAATTTCAATTAAATGAAAATTCAATTAAATTTCAATTAATCATTGTTTTATGATTTCGTTCCTTAAGATAAATTATAAAAACTTTTAGGGAATTGTATTTTGGCAATGATTCCAATTATAAATCATATGTTAAAACAGTTAAAATCAGAATTAAAAGAAAAAAGTTTAATTACTCATGATAAAAATTATTGTTTCAAGGAATCCTTTATGATTTAGGTTAGATAATAATGGTAATTTTTTTTTAAAATTGTTTTGTTTGCAGATACGGAAAATTACAGTTTACATGCGATATCGTTTTGTCCATGAATTTTAATATTTGCGCAATTTTAAAAAATATTTTTAGTAAGTTTTTAAATTATATACTCATCATTAATCAGAAATCTATTTCGCATTCATAATTTCACGTCATTTTTGATTTTTTTATCTGCTATATTTTAATTATTGCCGCTTTCTGTAATAATTCTTATATTACAATTATGTCAATATACAAACATTAATAAACGAACATTATAGTAATTCTGCTACTATTTTTATTAAACTAACCTGAAATTATTAAGAATTAATACTATGTCTTGCAGATCTTATTCTCAAAAATGAAAATGAATTCTTATTGTTAACTGATTCGAAAATTAAGGATTGTTTAATAAAATTTTTAAATACAAGATAACACCAAAAATGCAAACATTCCATAACTCACGTTGCACTGCCACGTGATCACGCGTAACAAACAAAACATTCCAAAATATTTTCCCACAATAATGTTCACAAGAATGTTGCAATAGGCAAATATGCTTATTTAGCATATTTACGTTATAAATATTAGTACCTAAGATTTAAACATTGTTAATCGTCAGTTAATCGTCAGTTAATCGTAAAGTAATAACAGTTAGCATAACATCTTATTATTCTGTTGTATAGTGTAATTTAAATACAGAAAAAATAAACATAAATTAGAATTAAAATTAAATTTGTGTTTTTTTTATAAAATAACACAGTAATAATTTTAATTGGCGCCCAACAAAAGGGGCTCAAGTGTGAAAAGTGAATTTTAAAAAAAGTTCCTGAAAACAGAAACTATAAATTAAGAAATTAATAAATAAAAATAATAAAACAGTAATTTAAATTATGATAAAAATATAATAAAATTTTTCTATAAAAATAAAATCGTAGTGACCAGAACTTTATAAAAGTTAAACCTACGTAAATTAAAATAAAATTCTAAAGTAATATAAACAAAAATAAAATTAATATAATTACACAATTAAACAAAACTAAACCTACGTAAAACTAAAATAAAAACAAAAAGAAAAGTAAATCTAATCATAAAAAATAATAATAAAAAAAAAGGGAAAAATATTAACAAATCATAAATAAAAAGGTGAGACTAAGTAAGGACAAGAAAAAGCAACTTTTCACAAGGTTTAAAACTGAGGCAGATAGGCGTCGAAGGAACGAGGTCCCGAAGTAGCTCCAACACTGGAGAGGAAACAGAGTTCTTATACAACATTGATTTGTAACAAGTTCAGCCGCCTTCGCAGCCGAGGTAAACACCAACTTGATGTCACCCACACGATTAACCAATTACACTATATTGTTATTGTAAGTAACCAAATTTTAATTTCCTAGTTATAAGAAAAAAAAATTAAAAAGAAGTTTTAGAGAAAAAAATAAATAAAAGAAATATAAAAAGAAATTTACAAATATAAAAATTTTTATAAAAAATAAAATTTTTTTTTCTCATCAATAAAAACGAAGGAGTTAATAAAAATTCAACAAATAGGCTCAAATAAAATTTAGTTTTCAAAAAAAAAAATTTCTTTTAGAAAATTTAGTTCCGAAAAATTTTTATAATAATTAAATCAGAATTTTTAAAATAAGATATTCCAATATAAGCGAAAAAGTGTTACTAAATAAAATCTTTTTGAATATATAAATTTAAAAAAAAAAAAGAAATAAAAATTATTAAACAAAATCTTTTTCATTAATTAAAATTAAATTAATTAATTAAAATAAAAAAAAAAATAAAAACGAGGAAAAAAAGAAAAAGCAATAAAGTTTATTAAATAAAATATTTTTCATTATATAAAAATTGTTTTTAACAATAAAATTTATTAAACAAAATCTTTTTATAAAATAAAATTTTTATAAAATATTTATAATATAATTATCGTTATGAAAAAAACTTTTCTATAAACAAACTACAAATAATCTTGTAAACAAGAATAGTTGAGAAAGACCAAACTAGTTTTTAAACAAATATATTTACATAACCTTTTAATTAAACGGAAATTAAGAAAAATTTAAAATTTACCTTTGCATTACCAAGCTTTGTTTCCTTAAAAAAATATTTAATTTTTAAAACAAAATGCCAGACGACATAATTCGACCAGCTGTCCTAAACGGAAACGCTGGAAGCACAAATAACTCAAATAACCTAGCAGACCAAATTACGGAGTTAATTTCAAACTATTTTAAATCACAAGACTGCCGACAAATAATACAAGGAATAGTGAATCCTGCACCTGACTCCTATGAGGAGGGTGACCAACCAATAATAATGGAAAATAACAAAAGCTTTAATTTTCGTGAATTGGAAATCCAGACATAGTTAAAACATTAAGAGAATTTTCGGGTAACCCTGGAGATTTCAGCTCCTGGAAGAAAGGAGTTGATAGAATCTTGACACTTTATGAACCAATACGGGGTTCGCCCAAATACTACGATATTTTGAGCACAATAAGGAATAAGATTATTGGACAAGCCGACATCATTTTAGAATCATACAACACACCCCTCAATTGGGCTAAAATTTCAAAGTGTTTAGCACTTCATTACGCCGATAAACGGGACATAGGTACGCTAGAGTACCAAATGACAACCCTCATACAAGGGAACCAAACGGTCCCTGAATTCTACCAGACCGTATACAAACATTTATCCCTAATACTTAACAAATTAGCGTGTATGGAAATGTCAGACGATTCCCTTTACAACATGACTAAAGCCTATCGCGAAAAGGCCCTAGACACTTTTGTTAGAGGACTTCGTGGAGATCTCCAATGCTTCTTAGTATCAGAGAACCTGCCGATCTTCCACAGGCTTTGCACCTGTGCCTAAAGCTTCAAAATGTGGACTTTAGAACATAGTATGCCAATAACAACCGACAAACGCCTCGTAGGTCAGCTCATCAACCCCATTCCCACCAACCGCATCCAAAAAGATATTTTAATAATAATACACAACAAAGACCATTTTACCCACAACTACTAAATAACCCCCGTCCACAGAATCCTGTGAACAGACAACCTTTTAGTATCCCTAATCCAAAACCGTTTTACCAATACAGAAACCCAGCGCCCAACTTTCAAAACTTTGGCCCAAAGCCGGTGCCTAGGTCCACACCGATGGAGGTGGACCCAAGCATCCATACCAGACAGGTTAATTACTCCAATATCCCAGCGGCCCAAAGAAACACATTCAAAAGGCCATTTCACAATTCCCAACAGACCCATAATCCTCACAAAACACAAAGAATCTATAACACCGAACCGATGATACACGAAGAACTGAGTCAGCATAATGATTCAATCATAAATGAAGACATAGAACAAATTAACAATCCCAACTTAAATAGTCACAATCTAGATTCTCAACCTAGTACGTCATACGTAAATGAGAATTATGACCAAGATGAGACACAACAATTAGACGATATATATTTTTTAGACTGAAACGCTCTTCGCTGCCTTATTTCGAATATAAAATTGGCAACGGAGAGACTCTTAAATTCCTAATAGACACCGGATCCAACAAAAATTACATCCAAACTAAACATGTCCGCAACCCAATTCCCAATGAAAAACCGTTCCTCGCGAACTCTGTAGGAGGAAGCGTCCAAATTTCCCACCATTCCTACATCAATAATTTCGGTGGCGGAACTGGCAAATTAAAATTCTACATACTTCCCAGCTTAACGACTTTTAACGGTATCGTAGGAAATGACAGTCTGAGGGAACTCAAGGCCGTCATACATACTAACAAAGGCTACATGACAATAAAATCAGACAAAAATATTCCACTGTCAACAATATCAATATCAGGACTTCTCACTTAGACGAAAGCGAGAAAAACAAATAAGACAAGATAATATACGAATGCCTAAATCTTTTTTCGGACCCTGACAAAAGATTGACCTTTACCACCACGGTCAAAGGAGAAATTAGAACAACCTCTGACACACCCGTCTACTCAAGAGCCTACCCATATCCCATGGCCTTGGGGGAGGAAGTTGAGAGACAGGTACAGGAATTACTTGATGAGGGAATCATAAGACCATCAAAATCCCCTTACAATTCGCCGGTTTGGATCGTTCCTCGAAGAAGGACGACGCTTCGGTAAGAAAAAGTACAGAATGGTGATAGACTATCGAAAACTCAATTCTATCACAGTACCTGACAAATATCCTATACCCGAAATTAGCGAGGTTCTCTCAAACCTAGGAAAAAACAAATACTTCACAACTATCGACCTGAAGAGTGGTTTCCACCAAATCCCACTCAAATCCTTTGACATAGAAAAAACAGCTTTCTCTATCAACAATGGGAAATTCGAGTTCGTTCGCTTACCCTTTGGACTAAAGAACGCCCCATCGATCTTCCAAAGAGCGCTCGATGATATCCTAAGGGAACACATCGGGAGGCGTTGTTATGTCTACATCGACGACATAATAATCTTTGGTAGGACTCTGGAAGAGCATCTGGACAACTTGAAACTTGTGTTCAAAACTTTGGAAACCGCAAATATGAAGGTCCAATTGGACAAGTGTGAGTTTCTGCAGCTAGAAGTCGAATTCTTGGGTTTCATAGTTGGAACTGAGGGATTACGTCCTAACCCGAAAAAAATTGAAGCAATTACAAATCTGCCTCCGCCTAAAACTCTCAAAGATCTGAGATCCTTTTTAGGTATGTCAGGCTATTATAGACGATTTATTATGGACTACGCCAAACTCGCAAAACCCCTGACATCCCTTTTACGTGGGGAGGAGGGACGCGTGCCCAAAAACGCCTCAAAAAATTTACGTATTTATCTTGACAAAAACCATACTGATAGGAGCCATACTGATGCAAAATAATAGGCGCATCACTTTTATATCTCGTACGCTCAATAAAACGGAAGAAAATTACGCGACGACCGAAAAGGAGATGTTAGCCATTATTTGGGCTCTCAACTCGCTAAGAAACTTCTTATACGGTTCAAGATGTGTAAAAATCTACACCGATCACCAGCCTTTAACTTACGCGCTTAGTAGCAAAAACACCAATAGGAAAATGAAGCGCTGGAAGGCAACATTGGAAGAATACAACTACGAGCTTAAGTATAAGCCCGGAAAGTCCAATGTCGTAGCTGACTCACTTTCGAGATTACCGACCAAAACAGAATTAAACTCCCTTACACCCACAGAACATAGTGCTCATAGCTCCCCCCATAACCTGATCCCTTCCGTCGAAACACCTAAAAACGTTTTCAAAAATCAACTAATTTTTAAAATCGGAAGTGAAGATTCCTACCAGTTCAAACCACTTTTCTCCTCTCAATATAAAAGACATATCCTCATAAAACCGTCTTATAACGATAGAGAACTTATAAGAATCCTTAAGAGATGCTAAAGCCCTCAAGCAGTTAACGGAATACTTGCCCCCGAAGAAATAATGGGTAAAATACAAAACATCTATCCAGCATTTTCGAAGCTATAAGGTTCGATTTAGCTCCACTTTAGTAGAAGACATAGAGATTGAAAAGGAACAAACTGAAACGATCTTCAGAGTTCATAGCAGAGCACATCGAAATGCTTCTGAAAATCGGTTACAAATTATTCGCAAATATTTTTTCCCCAGAATGTCAGCGAAAATCAAAGATATGATAAAACGTTGTTCCATCTGTAAAGAAAATAAATACGAACGCCACCCGAACAAGCAAGAACTTTTCCCTACTCCTATCCCAAATTATCCCGGTCATATCATACACATCGATATTTTTTCGACAGAAAAACATTTGATTCTTACTGCAATCGACAAGTTTACAAAATTTGCCCAGGCAAAAATAATTCAATCACGTGCGATAGAACACATTAAACGACCCTTACAAGACATACTTTTTTATTTCTGCGTCCCCGAGATAGTTGTCATTGACAACGAAAAATCGCTAAACTCTGCATCCATTGCTTCTATGTTAGAAGACGAGTTACTCATAAAAATCTACAAAACGCCGTCCTGTAAAAGCGAGGTCAACGGTCAAGACGAGCGATTTCACTCGACCTTGTCAGAAATTATGAGATGCCTTAAGGCAGAAGGACCGAGACGAACATTCGAAGAATTGCTCGAAAGAGCAGTGAACGAATACAAGTATACCATACATTCGACACAAACCCAAAAGAAACTTATTGAACTTTTCGTTGGACGTACCCCATGCCTTAATCCACAACAGTACGAAGAAGTCCGACGCAACACAATTAACAAACTTAGAGACAAACAATCTAAAGACCTAAAATACCATAACACAAATAAGAAACAACCTAAGCACTATCAACCTAGTGAAATTATCTACGTAAAACATAATAAAAGAATAGGTTCGAAACTTAGCGCTAGATACGTTAAAGAAACCGTTCAGGAGAATCATAACACTACAGTAACTACTGCATCCGGGAAAACTATATATAAAACAAATATTCGGAACTGTAGTAACTTAATTAACGATATCCATTTCAGGTACACCTTTCAATCTGTCTTCTCGGATATTTAGCTCCTAGACTTCACTAACTCGTTATTAGTACCTATCATCACGGGAAAGGCTAAAATACAGACAGGCACGTACAAAATAATACATCTCATAGAACTGGACAGTTACGAAAAAATACTAACCGAAATAGAGTACGTTTACAATACAAACGTTGACAGACAACACTACTTACACCCTTATATTTCCTACGAAATTGACCAAATAAAAAATTTAATCGACAACCTTAAACCACGACAGAACAAAAGATCTTTAGACTTCCTGGGCAGCGCCTGGAAATGGATCGCTGGAAGCCCAGATCACGAGGACCTAATAACAATAAAGGAAACAATGAACAATATGCTTGAAAATAATAACAAGCAAGTCGTTATAAATAACATTATGACAAAAAGACTAAATAACCTTACTCAGATAAATAATGACGTTAGGAAAATATTAAACTTGGAATCAAATATTGGTAATGAAATTATTCTTAGTATAAAATATAAACTTAAAATTTTAAAAGAAGATTTACGTAACATTGATTATGCCATTCATTGGGCAAAACTCGGATTAATAAATTCTTTAATATTATCTCGAAATGAAATAGCAAATATAATTAAAACTTTAAATAAAGAAAACATGCCCTTTTTAACCGTGGAAGAAGCCCTGAACTTCTCTGAAATAAAAATTATAACCAAAAGCTCAACTATCCTTTACATTATAAATGTTCCTGTAACGAATCAGGAAAATTATGATAAAATTTTGTTAAAACCAATAAAAAAGGACAATAAAAGTATTGTAATCCCATATAATTTTATAATCAAAAATGAAAATAATATTTATGCAATTAAAGAAAACTGTAAAAACGATATTAATAACTTTTCAATTTGTAAAGCAAAAAATTTAATAAATTTATCAAATAATACTTGTATACCAAAAATATTAAAAAGCCTATTAGCTGATTGCAACATTAGCAATAATCAACACATTAAAACGATAGATGAAATAGCATCGGGAATTATCTTGCTAAATAACTTTAAAGGGAACATTTCAATAAATTCTATTTCTCAAGACCTTAATGGTACTTTTCTGTTAAAATTTCATAACACTGAAATAATAATAGAAGGAAGATCATTCTCTGCCTTCGAAATTTCCAATTTCCATACTCTTCCTGCAGTTTTACAACCCTTACCAAAAGAGAAACAATTAACCAAAGTTTTATCTTTAGAGATGTTAGACGAAATCCATATTAACAAAGTCGTTAAATATTTTAAAAATGGAATCCACTACCAATCGAATAACAATCATGGTCATTATCATAGCCTTAGGCTCCAAAATTGTTATTCAAACAACTCCACCTAAACAAGAATTCGAATCTAAATCTGAAATTGTCGAGGATCATAAAAATGTTCTAGAAACTAAGAAATCAAAATCCACTAAATTTAATGACATTCACTATTTCTGATGATTGGGGACAATCATATTTAAGCAGGGAGGAGTTAACACCAAAAATGCAAACATTCCATAACTCACGTTGCACTGCCACGTGATCACGCGTAACAAAAAAAACATTCCAAAATATTTTCCCACAATAATGTTCACAAGAATGTTGCAATAGGCAAATATGCTTATTTAGCATATTTACGTTATAAATATTAGTACCTAAGATTTAAACATTGTTAATCGTCAGTTAATCGTCAGTTAATCGTAAAGTAATAACAGTTAGCATAACATCTTATTATTCTGTTGTATAGTGTAATTTAAATACAGAAAAAATAAAAATAAATTAGAATTAAAATTAAATTTGTGTTTTTTTTTATAAAATAACACAGTAATAATTTTAATTTACATACATATGATCGCAATTTGTATTGTCGATTTCAGAGAAAATTTTACAGAAAATTATGAAATCTTTTTAAACACTTCTTTCCAATTTTGAGGAAGTTAGTAAGCTTTTAATTAATACACATACCTAGAAAAATGTAATTTTGGCTCTTAGTAGAATTTCGCTTTGCGCTATACGAATTCCCTAAAAAGCTCGCCACTTAGCTTCGGTAACAACCAGAACTCAAATATTAAATTTAAAGAAATTTCGTCGAATAGTTTTGTAGATATTTTAAAAAATGTAAAATCAGCCTCTAGTTCGGTTTCAAGCCACCAAGGTTTTCCCAAAACATCTATAAGTTCATTGATTTCTTCTTCTTCTTCTCAGCATTACAGTTTTGGGCAGACCATTGCTTCTGCAACAAGCGTCTTCCACTCTATTCTTTCTCTTATTTCTACAATTTATAGAATTTTTAAATCCTCTTCAACAGCATTCTGTCATCTCTTTCTAGGTCGTCCACGCCTTCTACACCCTCTCGGGTTATTTTTGAATATTTTACTAGCTGCTCTTTCACAACGCATTCTCATTACATGCCCCAGCCACTGAATTCTTTTCCGCTTTCATAAAATGAGTTATATGTAAGATGTGGTATTATAGCAATGTTTTGTACATTCCCAATTTTTGACTTCGCGAAAGCAACCTGGAACAAAAAAGCTTAATATGTCCGAAGTAAGTTTTATTAGCAGCCTGTATTCGTTTCCTAATTGCTACAGATGTATCTTTATTACTACAAAACGTCATTCCTAAATATTTGAATTCCTTCACAGCCTTGAAAACGCAATTGTCGATGGCAATGTTTTGAATTTGTTGTAAAGATCCTGTACGTAAAATGTACTTTGTTCTCTCTGCATTTAACTATTTATTTTTGTTAAACTTTCTAGTTTTCTAAAGATTTCCCTCATATAATTTTCATTTTTTGCTATAATCACAATATCATCAGCTTAAGCACAAATTTGAATATATTTGTTAAATATTGTACCACCAACATCTATTTTCGCAATTGTTGAATGCAATATTAGATTAAAAATAAGCGATGTTATTCATATAGTTCATCTTGTATAAACCTTTAGAAAATGAATTGATTAATATTATTTTTATTAGATTTACTAATTTTCCTGGAATTCCCATTTTTAGTAGAATAAAATCGATCCTTGATCTGTCAACACTATCAAATGCTTGCTGAAAATCTTTGAATAAAAAATGTAGGTTGATCTAATATTGATATCACTTTTTAAAAATTTGCCTTAAAATGAAACATTGTAGATCTATTTTTTCGGAATCCGAATTGGTAATCGGATTATTACCAATTCGGATTCCGAATTGGTATTAATTAACCTATTATTCCTTCGGCATAAATATCATTTCTTCCAAACTGTATATTGGTTAGTCATTGATTTAACACGCTGAATTGAAATATTAAATTTCAAAGGAATTGGTATATTATTCCTCTTTATATGCGCAAAAACGTAAAGTCGGCCTCGCAAAAAGGTACAGTTCTCGGAGTCTGATATAATATCTTTAAGCTTTATCAATCCGCGTCCTTACTAAAGAAATCCACATATAAATTTTTATTAAAATCGCTCGGCTTAAGCTTGAGATACATCTGTTCACACACAGACCAACTGACAGATCGACATTCTTCTAAAAATAGTTTATTTACACTTTTCTTACATGGAGAAGTACGTTCCCAAACAACTCTCGACATGCGAAATTTAGTACCATCACATTAGATTCTTTATTGTGTGCAAAGCGGTGTGTAATTATATATTTAATTTTTAATTTATAGAAAAATTTCAAAATATTAATATATCCGACTTTTCACAAACCATTTACCTAAATTTTAGAAAATATCCGTGACTTCCAAAACGACGTATAAAAAGTTCAGTTTATATACCATCTAAATCTGTGATTTCCAAAGTGGTCTCAACATATCCCAGGGGTCTATGAAGACCTGCTAGGGCTCTACAAAGGAAAAAAAAATTGGGGGCCTATCAAATGAAAAAGGCGGTCTACGAAATGAAAATGGGGGGTGAATTTAATGAAAAATTCCCTTTTAGAAAGACAATATGCTATTTCATCTATTAACCAAAATTTTAAATTAAATGGAAAAAAATTCTCTGTTTTGTTTTTCTTTTTATTTCATTTCTTCTTTCATTTCAATTCTTAAGAATTATTAAGAATTACTTTACTTTTATTTAAATTTAATAATTAAATTATTTAAATTGAATAACTAAATTAATTAAATTTAATGAATTTAATAAAAAAAATATGAATTTAGTTAAATAAATTTTTTATTTAACTTTCTCACATCATAGGTTTATCTTGCGGTCTATCAAAAATTGAAAAACACGACAAGCGGTCTACGAGAGAATAAAGAGTTGGGAATCTCTGGTCTAAATACTGCTCAACGAAAAGCTTTTGAGACCGCTGCAAGTTTCGCAAGAAAACGAAACACTGTAAATTTTACATTTTCACTGCGTTTTGGAAGTCAAAATATATGAAACAAGTTTCGCAAAATAAGCGTTAAGTTGTTAAACGATATCAAATCTTATTTAAAAAGAAATTCAGAAAGAAATGAGTAACAAACAAGCAGCTTTCTTTTTAAAACTATAACAAACTAGTCGTGTGTGCTTGCATTGCAAGCCTTGCAAGTATGATGCCTGTAGTTTTGAAATTGTGTTCCATTCTGTGGCTGAGATATTTTAAGTTTACTTTATTTCTTCAAAAACACACCCATAATATGCATATAGATATGTTTTTTTCCTGATAAATAATAAGATAAAACTTAAAACTTAAAATAAAAAAGTTCTGAGAAATAATTACCCAAAAATACATAATTAAACAAATAATTAGTTCCTTTGAAATCTAATACCTTTTGAGTAATTTATTTTAAAACTTCACTTTGAGTTATGTCGCATAAAATCGTAAAATACCTTTTACAATAAACACTTTAAGCCATAAATTATTGTTAATTATAAACTACAATTCATGCACGTATGTATTTGAAGTTTATAATACATGCGAACAAAACGCGTGACTGTAGAATGAGTTAACACCAATCCTAACGTATATAGAGTAATACGTATTGCATACGATTTCTATGCGTATTTTTGACATTTTTGGGCACCAAACTTTGTTAAAACATTTTCATACAGGTCTTTTACATGATTGCATACCAATGCTGTATCGGTTACTTTCCGATTGTACCTTAGTATAATTGATTATACTTTTGTAGCAAATCGCAAAAAGAATACATATGTATATAAGTAAATGTGTATGTAATCGTACATGCTATAAAACTACATACATATATGTAGATATTATTAATTTTTTGTTTTCTTGTTATAACTCACACTTATAGAATTTAACTTATTTCCAATATATATGACATCAAAATTAGATAAACATTACCCCCATAAGATGTAATACCATTTTGTAAAAAAATGGACCAAAACATCTTTGGAGGGGGTGAAGGGGGAGGGCAGGTGGAATTCTTGCTTTTTCTGGGACCGAATAAACCTTTTTCATGTTCAATTTTAAATTTGGGAAGCGTCAGATGCCCTTGTCTTGTAATTTTCAGTTTATTAAAAAATATTCTCCTTTAATATTAGATCGTAAAGTTTCCTTTCAATTTCATTCAAACTTTTGTCAACAGTATTTAGTAATAAGAAGAACATTGCAGTATCAGAATTTTTAAAGGGGTACTCAGCAATTTTAACACCTATTTGAGATATTTCATCGTATTTGAAATTTGCTGCTGTATCCATTACATCTATGTCAATTTTCTCTACAGAACTTGTGTAAAATTCTATGGATTTTATTAGTTCTTTGAAAATTTTGGATCCCATATTCCTTTAAAATGAATTGCATTTGCTAATAACAATTTAATTTTTTCATCGAAAAAATTTGGTTTTACTAAATCATTAATTCTTACTGAAGACAGAGGAGGAATTTTAAATCATTTTAAAAAGGTATAATTGAAGCGCATCATCAATTTTTATGCCCTGCAACTTCCTGAAGGGCATATTAATTTTGGTTTAGAGTTAGTAACCACTTGAAGAAGTCATCTGCGATATGGACATGTATATTTATTTTTGCTCAGCGTAAAATTCAGCGTTGATTTAGTCTTGTCCGTCCGATCGCACGATAACTCAAAAACGAATAATTAAATCGACACCAAACTTTCACAAGTTTTTTCTTTTATGCCAACGGCGGCTGCTTTTGTAATTGGACCAATTCGGACAACGGATTCGGGAAGCTGCCATACAACTCAAAGATTTTTTTTAATATTTCTAAAACTAATAAAGGCATAAATATGGAATTTTGTATACGTGTGTCCAATTACATTCTTCATATGTTATAAAAATTTTAATAGTATGTCCGCTTATTATTCGGAAAAATAATAACGGTAGATTCATAAAATTTGGCCGTCATGTGTGCAATTATTAGATCAGATGTACATGGAACTACAAAAGCTAATTTTAAATATTTGGAAAAATAATAAAGTCGGATTCATGAAACTTGGCAGTCCTGAGTCCAATTATAGGTCAGATGTACCTGTGAGGTTTCTGTAGAATGGTTTCACAGGTTCGAGTAATTGCTGTACAACAATGAAATGTTCAGGGTATAATTAAATCGGTTTATACTGACTTAAACGTCTGTACTTGTTTCTCTTCGGTTTATTGTGTATTTTCGATGCTGCCAAAATCTTTCAAAAATTTGCTATTAACTGGTATTAGTAAAGCGTCGTCGTAACGGTGTCAGCGCCTTCCCCCCATCGCTTAAGTAGTGCTATTTTTTAGTATTAAAAATTAGTATTTAGCTTAAGTAGTGCTTACTTTTAAGCTAAAATAACAATTTTGAGTGAAATTTTTCGAGTAGCTTTTTTGAGTTTTTAACTATTTTTACGATGGTCAGTTTGTACGCAGTTGTTCGTCGGGACGGTATTACGGAAACAACATTTTTGAGTACTTAATTTCTTTTTGAAAATTTCTGTTTTGAATAACTTTTTTGAGTGATTTTTTAATAATGACGTCGTGAGTGAAACATCATGAGTGAATCGAAAATTTTAAATGAAATTGTTCCAGTTATTTTTTTGAGTTTTTTGATGAAATTAGATTTTTTTAGTATATTCTAGAAAAACATTATGATTTTATGAAAAACACCAATGTTTGAGTATTTTTTTGTACATTGTGTCTCTGTCACAGGTACATACGGCTAATATAGTGTTAGACTTTGATGTTGCAGCCTTGGTTTTGTTTCGATTTATAAATCTTAAACCCCCGTGTTTTCACTTTGAGAGTACAAATCTTGGTGAGGAAGTTTTCTTGATTACCCTTTTTAAAAGCTGTTTAAAGTCTCACAAAAATGTGGTGGTCAGCGACCCAAGAAAACAAAACTAATATAGCCCTAGGTTGTATTATCAAACTCGGTTAATATATTTTTTTCTACTTTTATTTATTAATTTTTTTTCACAGAAGTGTTAAAAAAAACTAAAATTTTTATTAGAACAATAATTACTAAAAAATCAACATCAAGAAAATCACTTGAAAAGATCACTTAAAAAATCCCTTAAAAAATTCACTCAAAAAATCACTTGGAAAAGTCACTCAAAAAGTCACTTCAAAAAATCCCTTAAAATAGACACTCAAAAAAATACTCAAAAAAAAATAACTCAAACCTTCTCGACGAAGATCTGTGTCTTAGGGTCGCGACCCCGGCTTTCTGTGTTAAGCCGTTTTCATATTAGAGCCATTCAAATATGTGATCAAGAGTGTGATCGACAGGCAAACAAGCAAAGCTAACATACAACGTTGGACTATGATTATTATATATGTGAAAGAGGTTTCCGAATTTTGTAACGAGCGTATTGTGAGAACAATTTTGCAAATTCGTTAGTGGGATTAAATAATAGATTTTGCTATAATTTATAACTTAAAATTATTTTAAAAATTCCAAGTAGAAAATGTGCTGAATTCTCTTGTAATATAAGGAATTTTGCAACATTTCTTTCATATTATGAAATATGTCATATCAAATTCTGCTATAAATCAAATTAGAAATATTGACAAATAAGATATAATATATGTACTTTTATTTTTAAAAACAATATCTGCAAATTTTATATTAAATGATATCAAGAAAAGTTGAAAAAACTCACAAGGAATGTATTAACTTTCTAATTTTTATTGTTAATTTGAGCTTTATTAAACTTTACCAAATTTGCCAGGTGAAATTTTTGCAATGTATTTTCATTAAAGCATAATATAGCGTATAGCCAATTTTCGTGGAAAATATATTAAATTTTGTCACAAAAGAAAATTGTTTTATGTTCTATGAAGAATTTTATTAAAAAAAATTGCTAAATTGAGCTACGTGTCAATAGCACTTACTCATATTTCAAATGTTTCAATAGAAATTGAAAGTTGATTGTAAATTTAAAGTAAAACTTCCAAACATGCGTTCAAGTAATATACATAAAATAACTTGGGCGTACTGAAAATTTCGCTGAAATTTACAATATACCCCAAGTACGCTGAAAAAGTAAAATTTTGAATTAAAAGTAAGCATTAATTTTGTTAAATTCATTGAATTATTTTATTTATGTATAAATCATTTCGGTAATATAGCAGTTTTTTACATTCTAAAATAACAAAATCTAACTATAACTTAATATTTAATTAATTATTTCGATTAAATATTTTAAAAATTATTATTTTCGATTCCAACGGGTGGAAGCAATGTCATTTTAAGGCAAACATCATCAGCAGATTCCACGGGACGGCAGTACATAAATAATGACATTTTAATTGTTAACAAATTGGTATGGTTCTCTAATGGTGTCTGAATGAAATAAAAATGAAAATATTAAAATTGTTATTAAATATAAATACTTATATAATAAATATAAATAACTTACTTAAAGAAACTGAAAAAAGCTTTTCCAAACACCAATTTTCCATGACGTCTAAAAGCGCATCATTTCAAGACCGTTTATATAAAAAATATATTCTAAAACAAAATTTAATTTTTTTTATTAAATTAAATAATTATATTTAGATTTTACTTTTATTAAAGTTTTACACATATTTATTATTAAACAATCATATTTAATTTGACTAAGCATGGCAGCTATAAATAACATAAGTTACGATACAAAAATGTTGTTACAGTTATAACTTTGGAGAAAATTTATCATAATTTCCTTGAATAACTATAGAAAGGAAATGCAAGCTTTTGAAACATAGCTAAAACTGCCATTTTTTAAAATTGAATTTGCTATTCTGTATTTGCAAATAATATTATAGTGATTAATTGGTATTTTACTACACAACCGCAACGATGCCTGATATTTTACTATGGTAAAATTTGCAATGTTGCAAGGAACATTTCGCTACTAAAACTTTTGAAATGCCACATGTAGCATTTCATATATCAATAACATAAGATGCGATATCTTTTTTTTGTGTTTTCATCGAAGGAAGGAGGAAAGCATGAATGCTACTAACATGACATTCCCTGGCAACCCATAGTTAGTTATGCTTTACCACAAAAACCTCCTCCTTATACTCTGATACTAGTCCCCTTAGGCTTACCATGAAATTTTTTTTAATATAGATTGAAAGATATTTAACGCTCTCCTATTTGGTGAAGCGCATTCTGCGCTAAATCAGAAGGCAAAGTCCTCTTTAGCCTACTAGGAGAATCGCGGATAATAAGGAGCCGAGAGGCCTTCTTGTTCTTGATCAACATTGATTTTAAGTTGATTATTATTCATCATGTTGATCCTAAAGTTTATTTTGGCTTCTTTTACCATCTTCTATATTTTTGGGTATTCCTCCACATTGCTTAATATAACAGGAGGGGATTCGATTTTTCTTGTAGTGTTTGATCTTTCTTGTAGTGCATTTATATGCCTAGATTTTTTTATTTCGCTTACCTTGTCCTCAGGACTTATTTCAGGTGACATATCTGCTCTTCGCTTTTTGCTCTTTCTCTTGAGAATCCAATCGATTTCCTGACCCAGATCCTCCTCGTCTCTGCAGTATTCTATTTTGTTTGTCGCAATTTTTTCCGTATTTATTTCTTGTATTGTATTTATATTGCTTGATTCTAATTTTAGCTTTTTATTTTATATCTGAGATACTTGATCTCATTTTTTAATTTTGTACAAGGCGCTTCTAGCTCACTTATTCTTATATTTAAGTGGCAGTTAGCAGTTTTCTGATCTTTTATTTCATTAACTGCATCCATATTGGTATTTATCTCTTTGTCGCCTTTAGACATATTTTCTTTGCATTTACCACATGGGGGTGTCCGCATTACCCGAGGTGTTCTTTTAAAGGGGGAGGTAGTAGTAGTTTGATGCTATAAGTGGTCTCCCCCAGAATCCGTGAGACTGGATTTCCAAATTTACTGGATTACCACCTGGGGTATAAAATCCTTTTGTTTTGTTCATTGCATTGATTTGGTTTTATTTCGGAGTTTACTTCTCCTACCATTTGGCAATAAATACCTCGTGCAAGGCAGCACGCCTAATTTCTGCCGTCCCTCAGTAATCAGTCGCAGACCAGACAGCCGTCCATTCTGTATGAGACGCTTCTGGATTTGTGCTAAATTTTAGTGGACTCTTCCCACAAGCATTCCTACTGCGGGTATTTCGCATCCCCACCCGCCGGGAAGAGTTGCGATATAAAATTGCTAATTTAGTTAAAACTTATATTTATATATTAATTTATTTATATAATATAGATATTTATATAATAAATGATAATTTATTATATTTAATTTCTAAAGGTTGAATTATTAATTTCAAATTGTCTTTTAAAATTATTACAAACTTACACTGTTTTCTTTTGCAAAAAAACTGATTTTTAGCAAGTATAAATTTTTTGAAAATAACTTTAAGATTTCTTCTAAATTTATTGAAAATTATATCGTGATTATATTTAGATGGAAAATTATAACAAGCTCTGGATTTAAATCTTAAAAAAAGAAATGTGCTTCTTTATAAACCATGGGTTTGTATTATAATGTGTTTTCAAATGATCAAACAATACTTCTTTATTGAAGTGACATTGCATTTTATTTTCAATATTGAATAATATTTTTGAAATTCAAACGCTTCACACCTTTGACCCAAATAAAAGATGTATAAAATTTCTTTATATGCCTTTTCCTTGGATAAAAGTGAAAATTTATGTTCATATTTATGAACTATAATAATTTGCCCGCCGCTATCACATCATTTTATATTTTTTGTGCTTCTTTTCCAAAAAAGTATAACACTCTTTACTACTCCATAGTTGTTAGAAATATTTGAAATTTTGGACACGGTTTTGTATAGAAATCCAGTTACATATATGGTAGTAAAAGAAAGCCTATAACTTCCTATTTTAAAAAGTTTATATTTAGTTAAGTTTTAATAGTAATCTATGTTGATGATTCGATGTTTATTTTCCATACAAATACGTTATATGAATCCATCTACCGGAATAAATTTGCGAACTACTCCTTTTTAGCAAGAAAAAACATAAAAGAAAATGTGAAATGCGATGGTATTTGAAAAGTTATACACCTGGAATATTATCCGTGACTTAAATAATGCCTTATAAAAAGTTTAAGTACGGTATTAATACGGTTGTAGTACCGTCTCAGAGCTTTCAATACCTTAACATTGTAAAAAAAACTACTAAAGCATTTCGTACATTTTGGAATACAATTTTTACAACATACTTTGACGTTTGTTTGAAAACTTTAATTTAAAGTTCTATGTAAATGTTAATTTTTTGCAAATGTTACTACATCATCAAAAACGTAGCATTTTTATGCCGCATTTTAGGTAAAAAACTTAATAACTAGCGTTTTATTGCTGAAAATGAATGCTAGCTTATTTAATTGGTTATTTCTGGCAACATTTATATGATATGTATAAGAAAAGCGTGCTCGATATTTTTTATACCCGATTTACGTTTATTTTACGTATCCACTACATATAGAACGCATTTTGGAAAAGTGTACAATATCAAGAGATTTTACTAAATTTTTTGGAATGTGATACTTTGGAAACTTTAGTTTACGTCGTAAGCGCATTATTGAAGTCACGGTATATATAAGTTAAGAATAAGATATGTACGTTATGTATATACTCTTAAACGGAGCGCTAGCACTAAAATCTTATTTAAAGCTATAAAAATATATACATATATAAAATGCATTTCTGTAAATATGTACATACATACTTATATATATTATAAAAATACATATTTGTATAAGTACTCTCTTTTATGAATTATTAAGTTTTAATTTTTGTTAAAATTGTATATAAACTATACATAAATATACATAACTATATAAATAAATTTAATAAAGGGAAGTTTTTTAGTGTAAGACTTGTCGTTGAAAGTTTATATAATTTTGACGTTCTAAATAGCTTTAATATTAAGAAGAATTTTAGATTTTTTTGAAAACAGATCTTTTACATTCTGGGGGGCGGGGGGGGGGGGGGAATTAAATCTCACTGTCAATTAAAATTATAACTTTAAGAAATAAAGTATAAAAAAAAATACTTTAAGTTTAATTTTTTGGGATCTTTTATAGATGTAATTTCTTTTTTATTAAAAATAAGAGTGTAATATTTCCCTTTAATTGTGTGATGTAAAGTCCTGATGCGTTGAAAAGGGACAGCAAAAAAATAATTTTTGTTTTAGCTTTTTTTCCTTCTGTGTAATTTTCGAGTTTTAAATTAAAATTTCACTAATTTTTAATATCAAATTTATTTGGCACATTTTCAAAATATTTAACTACATATTACAATGAATTTTGCATTTAACTTTTTATTTTCTTAAACGTTTTTGTAAATTTTTAAAATATTTTTTTAATTTATTTTTTTATTCTAATAATTACCTAAGAATAATTCACATACAACATCATAATTATTAAATAATGAACAAAATTTCACATATGTGTTGGTCTTTTGAGTTAAAATATACTTTTTCAAATATAATGAACGGGAACTAATTAAAAATTAAAGTTAATTCTAACATTACATGGACATAAATACACATAAATAGAACATGAAAAAAAAATTAATTAAATGATATATTTTTTTCAATTTTATAATACACACTATTTCCCTGTAAAACGTCCCATAAAATATATTTCACCGAATTTTCCTCTTATAAAATACAAAAACGATTGATTTACTTTGAACGGTTCATCTTCAAATTCTTTAGCATCTATATCAGTATTAGTAGGTGCAGCAGATTCAATACCATTCTCATCAACATCCAAAATAGATTTATGAAAAACTTTTGAAAGTTGAATTGGATCAGTTGAATTTAATAATAGCGAAAAATTAGCATCCGATGTGAACATGTCATCCATACCCATCTATATTTTAGTGTGAAAATGTAATAATGAGATTAAATAAATTTTATTAACATAAAATTAGGGACAAATTGTGTTTATGAAATATATTTCAGTTCAAACAATGAAGCAATGTTTAAGAACTTAAGGTTTTGAAATGATAAATTCATAATAGATAATACTTATATATTTAAGACATTTAAATTATTTTCAAAAATTGATTTAAAAAAAATTAAATTTACATTTTTAAATACTTGTTCCATGTCAATTTCGGATTCAATTTTAAATTTAGGCATTATGATATGTCTGGTCTCTTTACGTCCAGTTTTATTAAAAACCAAATCCTTCAATAATAATCGTGTTAATTTATCTTCAATTTGTTTTAAACTAATTTCTGATGATGATGGCAATAATATTATTAATGAAATATCAGTTTCTTGAAAATATAATTCTGCTACTTTAATATTAAGTTCTTTATGATTTGCTGATTTGAATTCAATTAATCCATGCATCATATCTAGCTTTATAATTTCACCAGGTTCACTAACAAAATCTTCTTTTTTAGTTTTATCTTTGTCAAATTTTTTTAACCATTCACCTTTAAAATGAACAACGTTTAGTAATAATAATCGAGTTAGTTCATTTAAATCCCCAGTTTTTACTAGATTTTGAATTTTTCCTTCTGTTTTTCTTGCAACCCAATCATTTATTGAATTAGCTGCTATTAAAGAATTTTCATTAAATTCGATACTTTCAATTTCTGCACTGTAAAATCTTGTTATAATATCTTGGAATGTTGGTGCAATAGAATAATTTTTTTGTACATAAATTTTAGTGCCACCTTTAAACATTGGACTTTTTTGCATTATATCAACAAATCGCTTATAAATATCACCTAAAACGTTTGTATCATGAGTGGGAAAATGTAGCCCTTCTTCGATTTCTTCCGCGGTGTCACCATCAGTACCAGCATATAATGCAGCTCCAGCACTTTGAATTGAATATGGTGAGAATACTAAACTTTTCCCTCGATTGGATTGTGGTCTTATTAATTGGCTGTAAAAATTAACTGTAAAATTTTGATTTTCTTTTAAAAAATCAACGTATCTTGTTGAAGGTACAAAACTATAATACGATTCAGGATTGATGTTAGCTATCAAGTTTAACATAAAAATTCCTGTAAAAACTAAAAAAATTTTTATTAAAATTAAATATTTCTCTAATTTTAAATTATTGAAATATTTAAAAAAAAAATTAAAAATTTCTATAAACCTGATAATTTTGTCATTTTGAGTAAAATTTGAATATGAATTTTATGCACAATGCGAATGGATTGGATTTTAAATACTGACTACTGATATCTAACATTATTTTTGATCATAATACTTTTTTTTATAATTCTCATATTAATTTATTCAAATTTTGAACATGTATATGTATGTACATATGTTAGGTCTTGATGAGAAGATATAAGTGTTTTTATTTTTTGCATAAATATATAACATAACTATGTTTATTTGTATGAGTGTATATCAATTTAAATATGTGAAATAACTGAAAAAATATGAGTATAAATCAATAAATTATAATTTAGAAGAAAGTTTTAATTTTGAAAAGTAATAGCAAGGGCCGGTCTAACTTTCAATTTTGTGGCTTTGGTTTTGTTCTGCGTGTGTCAAGGTGTTAACTGGTGTTTAAGGTGTCAGCAACTGGACGCCAAATATACATTTTTGCATATATAAATAGAAATAATCAATCGAATAATCAATAGAAATTGAAATTTAATATTTAAATTCGAGGTGGTTAATACAATGAATCTATAATTTGTTTGGAAAGATCAGGGCTTGGGAATTGATTTGTGGACCGATTTTACATTTTCGACCATATCTACGGAACGGATTGATGGAATTTGTTGAAATTTAATATTTGAGTTCTGGTTGATACCAGAAGCTACTGACGAAATTTTCGTATAATTCGGATAGACAATATACGTTGCGGTCGGTTTCCTGTTGACCGCATTAGATCTAATTGTATTTGTATTACATTTTTACTTATTTGATATAGGTGGGTTTGGAAAAGATTTTATATAAAATTATATAAAATAATTATTATATAGTACAAAAAACAGCAATGCAAAAAAATGCATATTAATTTTCATTCTTTACGAAAGATTCTATGAAAGATATAATTATTAAATTTCAAAACTTTTTTCAGATGAATAATTTCCAATGAAAATCTTTGATAACGTCACAACATTTTATGATCATTATCGATCGCTAGATTTATCATACAAATTTTATACACAAAATAAACTTCAAGCTGTAATTAGAAAAGATATAATATTATTTTTACCATCAAATTAAGCAACACTTTTTTATCAAACTTTGAGTGTTTAATTTTAATTTAACTTTTTGATTTAATTTGACTTGAAAATTTATTGTTATGATTCGTTTCAATACGATTCTGTTTTTTATATTATAAGGAATATTATAGGTTTTCTTAAAATGAAAAGGAAACCGTTATAATATTATATTTGTGATAGTAATGATGTAACAAACGCTGAGGTTTGTGAGAGCTTTAATTTTAACTGTAACAAAGTAATCGAATATCGGAAATTTTTTATAGTGCTGTAAGAGGTGCTTTTATCGTACTCCCCAAATTAGCGCCAAAAGTAGTATTCTTTTATGGACAATGAATTTTCGCTTAATTTATTCTGCTATATAAAATGTCCTATGTAAATGAACAAATTCAGAAAATAATTAAAAATTACAACTGTGTCAAAAGTTTAAAACTAAGATAATTGTTAAACAAAAGACAATGTTTCTAAATCTTCCAACTTTTTATGTGTTTTTTATTTATTTTGGTCACAACCTATAGTTTGATCAACTTATATTTTGTATTATATGCGATATAATACATATGTATGCATGTAAATGAAAACAAAATTTTTAATTATTTTATTTTTTAATTTTAAATACAAGCAAATTCTTACATGCGTGTTCTTTATGCATACTACGTAAAGGTAATAGTGTATTTATTTTTAAAAGCCACATTTTTCAAATATAAATACATAATCATTTTTAAATTGTAAGATTTTAAGGGAAAGCAAAATATTATTTTCCGGTAAATCGTCCCATAAAATAAATTTGACCATCTGAACTTTTTATGAAATACATGAATGATTGATTAACATGAAAATTTAATGGACCGCTTTTTTTTATGAAACCATGAGCTGTTCCTGCTGAAGCTTCAGCACCTTCTTCATTAACTTCAATTATGGCCTTATGAACTGCTTTTGATAATATCAACTTTTCGTTATAATTTGCTAATAAATTTTTGAAGCTTGCTTCAGAACTAAACATTTCTGTCATTCCTAACTGAAAATAAAGAAAAAATATTAATAATTTACTAAATCTAATAATTTTTCATTTGAAATTAAGTTTGGTTTTGGTTTTGTACTTACGTTCTTAAAAGTTGATTCCATATCTATGGCGGTTTCGATTTGGAATTTTGGAATATATAAACTTATTTTTATGTTACGTGTTGTATCAAATAAATCTTTTTTTAAGTCAATTGAATTTAATTTATTTTCAAGTATATTTAAACTTTCATTTTTGTAAGCCGATGAAACTAAAAATATTGATAAATTGGAATTTTTAAATGGTATATCAATGGCTTTTAATCCAATATCATTTATAAATGTCACATTAAAGTTGGATAAAATATGCATTGTATCGACTTCTATAATTTCATCAGGTGTTACATAAAATTCACGTTTTTTTGTATGGTTTACATTAAAAAGCTCTTTCCAAATTCCTTTAAAGTGAATTGTATTTAGTAACATAAATTTGGTACTGGAATTTAGCGAATCAGGTTCTATTAAATTTTTAATCTTTTCATTTGTTTTATCGCAGACCCAGTTATTAATAGTATTTGCAGCTTCATTACTTCTTCCAAAATTAATATTTTCTATATCAGAATGAAAACTTCTTACCGCTGTATCCTTATAATTATGCGAAATTGTGTAATCATTTTGTATATAGATTTTATTGGCAATATTAAGTATTTTATCTTCTAAATTTAATTTTTTTACTGCTTCATGAAAATATTGACCCAATTGCTTTGGGTCTTTTAATTTAAAATTAAAACCATTTAATATTTCACTAGCTGTTTTACCATCAGCTCCAACATATAATAATGCACCAGCAATTTCAATAGAAAGTGGTGAATAAACCAAACTTTTGCCATTGTATTTTGGTTGTGTTATGAGTTCACTATAAAATTTTTTTGCAAATATTTGACTTCCTATTATAGAGTCGATAATATTTTCATTTGATTTTGATACTCTTATAAACGTCAATAAAATTGTAAATAGTAATTGAGCGCCTATAAAAAACAACATTTAATTTATAAAATCTAAATAGTATATTATAAATATAAAATAAGTTTATATATTTTGAGTAATATAATATAAATTACAATGGTTTTTAAAATTGTTGTTTAATTTAGGTGAATTTATTATTGTAGTTTTTTAATTCTACCTTTGCTTATTATCATTTCGACTAAAAAATATTTTATTAAAAATATAGAATTTGCAACAATTTCTTTTAAAATCTGAGAATAAACTAAATTTAATATATTTCTTGGCAAATATAATATATAAACATATACTAAATGTATACAAAAATTTATTGAAGGTATAACTTTAAAAATATGCACACGTATACATATGTGTAAATACATTGGTTGTTAAAACTTATAGACATAATAATTTTCAATAACTTTTATTAATGAGAAAAGCTATTTATAAAAAACAAAACGAGTTTTTAATACTCATATGAAATGTGAAATAAGTTTCTACACTGAATGACAAAAAAACAGAAAATTTTAAAATAAAATGCGATATTTATATTCTACTATTTTTTGCTATTATTCAAATAATATGTGGACACAATATAATACTGAAGTAGTTCATAATCATACCTCGAAGGACAAGGGAAGGGCAATTGAATTTGCAGTATTAAAATAATGAACATATAAATTTTTTAGAACGATCAGGGCTCGGAATGGGAGCTAGGGACCAAATTTAAAATTTTTATCATATCTATAGAACTAATTGATGGAATTTCTTGAAATTTTATACTTGAGTTCTGGTTTTTACCGCAACTAACTGGCGAAATTTTGGGGAATTCGGGTGGCACAAATCTAAATTGTACTAAGAGCCAAATTTACATTTTTCCAGGCACGTTAAGTAAAAGCTTACTGAAGCCCTAAAAACTGGAAAGAAGTATTTAAAAGCAATTTTTATAATCTTCTGTAACACTTTCACTTAACTATATAATAAATTTGAATTTTTAGCTTGTTTTTTAAACATATTTACCACGTTTCACTGGCGAAACTATAAGAGATTAAGGAAAATTTTATATGGGTTAACTTTTAAATTTCATTGTAACGGATTGAAAAAAAAACATAAACTGTCGAGAAATTTCGAGGTTTTTAAAAAAATTTTCAAGAAAAAACAAACTCAGATTTTGACGAGCTTTATCTCGAAAACTATGGCTGACATCAAATTGTATTACAGTTATGAAGAGATCCATTTAATTTAAATCAGGTGCCTCTGATAAATGCAAAATTAAAGGATTAAATTTTAGCTAATTTTTGTTCTTTGGGAAGAGAATGTGAAATTGTTGAAACGATATAAAAATTGCTCGTGAAGTTAATAATTTATTCTTTATTTATACATACAGGGTAATTAAGAATGGTATACAAAAGCATATACCGTTAGTTAGAGGATCAAAAATGGGTAAAACTTTTGTTCAGGAGTGGGTGACAAACCTCAATGGTTTTCGTGAAATAGGGATTCTAACGAACTTTCAAGAATATTCTTCTTGTCCAAATTTATTTCCTTATAACTTTCGTTCTTCAAACAAACAATTTTTGAGAGGGCTAGTAAAGGACTTAAAGTCAGAATAACATGGTTTTTGGTATTTTATTTACTTTCGGAAGCGCAAGCATTCGAACTTTAGAAAAATTTCAATTTTTCAATTTTGTATTTTTATATTCACTTTGTCGTCTTGATTTTTATATTCACTTTGTCGGTATTGACTTTGTCGTCTTCGTAAAGGAGATATTACTACAACGAGTCGTCTCCGGTATGAACATGTGCATATACTCTTACTCAGCGTAAAATTTTGCGTTTATTTATATATGTCCGCCCGCGCGTCCGACAACAATAACTCAAAAACGGATAATGCAATCGACATAAAAATTTGGAAAAATAATAAAGCTAGGTTTCATTCAAAAATAATAAAGCTAGAATTCATTAAACTTAGCAGTTGTGCGGTCAGACATATCCGTGAAGTTTTTACAGAGTGGTTTAACAAGTTCGAGTAATTGGTATACAACAATCAAAGCCAATTCTAGATATTTCGAAAACAAATTTTTAAACTCAAAAATTCTCAATGTGCAGAACATAATTAGATCTGTTTATATCGACTGAAACGTTTTTACTTGTTTTAATTGTCTTTATCCTGAAAATTTCGGATGAAATTTTTGTAATCTGAATTTTTTTCGTCTTTAAAATTATTTTTTCATTCCATTTATTTTACAATTTCATCTTGCAATTATAACATTTCCTTACAACTTCAGTTCATGGTTCATATCAACAATCACATTGAAGAAACTGTAACGGCAAATGCAGAAACATTACCCCTAAAAGGAACGGTTAAAATTGAATCAATGAAATTGGTCGAAGACCTGATTTTTGGAGCACACCCACTTTTAAATCTGATAAAATATCATGTCGAACTGTATCGAGGGCTTTCATGATATCTACAAATAAAGCGGAACAGACAGAATTGTTATTGAGTCATTATACAAGTCACCGCAGAATTTCAACAATGCCTGCTCAGTTGAAATGCCACCCCTAAAACGAAATTAAATATTGCTGAAGCAACCATATTTCCCTAAATAATAAACAAAACGACTTTTCATAGCCCTTTTAAAAATTTCAAGAGAAAATAGGTAAAAGTGAAATAGGCCTATAATTGTTAACGTCAAAAACATTTCCCTTTTTAAAAAATGGCAAAACCACTGCTGTTTACAGCTCATCAGGAAATATACCATAAAAAACACTAAAAATACACCGCTATTTACTTCAGGATATTATTCGACAAGACCTGCGAAAAATCGAATTTAGAGTTTGAATTTTTCAAACCACTTATTATTATAAGTAATTCAGAAAGAGAAATTTCATTAAAAATAAGTTTCTCTTTTAGAAGTAGAACCTAAAGAGTTTAAAAAACAAATATTGGGAAAATGATTCAAATCCGACGTAATTTCATTTGGAATACTAGCATCATTTGCGAAAACATTATTTATTTCCAAAGTAATATTAGAGTCATAACTATTGTTGTTTAAGATATCTTTAACAATTCTTCATTCAGCCCTACTGCTGAGTATAACTCAGTTTAGTAGTATAAGAATTATTCTTACATGTTAATGGAATCGCATAACTCTTTATAACAATTTCTAAATCTTACATTATCCTTATGCTTCTTAAAAGTTAACCTTAATTTATTCCACCTATTTATTAGAGCTAATGAAGAATCAGACATCCATGGCTTTAATTTCTTATTGCATTTATTAAACCTAATCGGTTGCGAAGAAGTTCCTAGATGCGAACATACAATTTCGAAGAAATTTGCATTAGCATCAGATGGATTATCAAAAGAATAAACATCACACCATAACTCATTTAGTAATAAGTCCCTTAATTTCTTAAAATCAGTTTAGGAATATAAAGTACATTATTTTTAACATTAGTAACAACATCGACTAAAATAATCAGTGACTCTATGAGAGTGATCTGTTAACATTAAATGAAGAACTTCACTTTCATAACGTATATTATTCAAACAAGCAAATATATGATCCAAACAAGTATTTGAAGCAAGACGGGTTGGCTCACATATAAGAGATTCCAACCCAATAGATGACGTCAATAACAAATAAAAATCTGATGTAATCCTCACACAATCGACCGCAATGTGTATTGTCCAGTTAAGTGAAAGTGGTACAGAAGATTAAGAAAATGCTTTTTAAACACTTCTTTATAATTTTAAGGACACTTAATATTAAATAAGCTTTAAAATTAAATAAGCTTTTAATTAGCATACCTAGAAAAATGTGAATTTGGCTCTAAGTAGATTTCCATTCTGTGTTACTCGAATCCCCTGAAATGCTCGTCAGTAACTTCTGGTACCAACCAGAAATCAAATATTCAATTTTAAGAAATTCCATCAATTCGTTCTGTAGATATGGCAAAAAAAGGTAAATCGGCCGCCAAATCAGTTTCTTTCCAAAAAATTTATAGATTCATTGTCTTAACACCTCGAATTTAAATATTAAATTTCAATGAAATCAGTTGATTATTTTTCGTTATATACGCAAAAATGTATATTTGTTCCGTAGTAAACGTCCAGGTGCTGACACCTGATGTCTTCCAAAATTTAGTAGGTATGGGTACGGTCGAATGGAGCTTATATATGAAATTTTAAGTAAATTTGAATATTTTCTTCATAATGATTAAAAAATTGCCTTGATTGTATAAAATATGTAAAAAACAAAGAATGTTAAACACGTTCAAGATTATCTAGATCATAAAAACCAATTATCTGAATTCTACTAGCACCTTCAACTTTTTTTAAATAAATTTTAGAATTTGTAACCCACAAATATTTGAAATTCTTATTTTTACAAATCTGACGAGCTTTATTGAAAAGAACTCTATAATATGTTGAAAGAGATTCATTAATGTATAGATGTTCTTCTTGAATTGCTTCCCAAAAATTTCCGCAGGCAGCTTTCTATCCTTCCATTTAAAATTATTGAAGATAGTTTTCTTCTTTTCAAATGAAAAAAGTTTTGTACAAACTATACTCGCATTATTTTTAAAGATTTTTCGATATTTGATTATTCGCCACATTATTATTATTTTTTATATAAAAAGATTTTATATCACTTTCTTGTATATTAAATTTAGGATTTCTCACAAAAAGTGAAACAACTTTTTGTTTAACGTTTACATTATTTATTTCTGGTGCACCAACAATGTCTAAACATTTTTTTAACCTGTTTTGTTCCATCCGATTAATTTGATGGTTTTGACTTGGCAAAATTTAAAAAAGTTTTTATAGTAAGAAAGATATAGCTCAAAATCCATTTATGTATATGTCAAGATTTTCGTTAAACTTAGTTAAAATTCCATGTGACTGGAAAACTCTTGAGGTTTGTCACCCACGCCAGAATAAAAGTTTTATCCATTTTTGATCCTCTAAACAATGGTACACGTTTTTACATACTTCTCTGAATCACTCTGAATATAAAATAATGGAATCTAAATAAAAAAGTTTCATTTATTTTTGAAGGGTTAAAATTAATAAAAATACCGTAACTTAAATGCAGTTAAATAAGTTTAAAAAGGTTTTGATACAGTTTAGCTGTGGTATGGAACTTTTTAAAATTCTATATCGTAAAAAGAACATTGAAGTTGTTGATACCTAATGGAACAGCTTTCAAAAGATTATGACAATGACATAGAATTCTCTTCATTTTCCGCCCTTTATTAACTAATAAAAGTTTGCGCTCAAGAACCAATTTTTTATTTCTAAAAAATTTAATATAGAAACCAAATAGCAAAAGAACAAATCACAAAAACTTACTCTTTTTGTTCTTCTTCCTCCATTTTGAAATTTTCACCAATTGTTATGAATGAGTTAATTTTAATTTTTTATATAAAACACATAAAATGACGTTTCGTCGGTATATAAAATCATTTGCTGGTATATAAATCAGTCCCAGAGTTTAAGAAAAATTAAGTTTTACCAAAATAAAAACTAAAAAATATATTTTGTTGCTAAAACTTGCGCTAACTTTCGCGACTTCCAAAATCGAGTACAATTTACAAATAGTTTTAATACAGTTTAAATACCGTTTTAGCACAGTTTTATCTCATCGAAAAGCTTTTGAAGCTGCTGCATTGCATTTTGGAATATCAACGTGACGATAAACAACATTATACAACATTATGTTATGTAACACCACATATGTTAATTATGTACGTTGAGTAATTTTTTAATTTGCTAGCAATAAATCTTTATTCCAAAAAATATTACTTTTGTATTTAAAATTTTTGAAATGAGTACCCGTGTAAATAAATAATTATAATAAAAAAATACTAAAAGATTTTCTAAAAAATTTAGTAATTCAATTTTAATAACTTCTTGCTCTTGCCTTTGTGTTTCCTGGAATTTCTTTGTTGTTTTATAAAATATTTTAAAATGATTTACGAAAACATTTTTCTCAAAAAAAAAGTTTAATAACTTGGAAATTGGTAATTCTGGTGATTTTTTCTATGACATGTTTCCAAAAGTAGTCTCAAATTTTTCCCTACACGCTCTGATTTTTACGTTTCGACTGTCTATTTGATACATTTTAGAATATACATTGTACATTTTACCTTTTCACTGCATTTTGGAAGTCAAGGTTTCATTAAAATATCAAAATTAGTTTCGATTAGTGTTTTTACATCTAACAAGTCCCAGTACTCATTTTTTTTACGAAATATTACGAATTTTTGGCTTCGTTCCTGTTTTTTTCTTTAAATGCCACTGATCGTGTCATATTTCTTATTATTTTTTCCTTTTTTTACGTAAAAAAGAGTTTAGTATTTTAAAAAATCATGATATTATACACATTAATGTCTTTTAATGTCTTTATATCTAACAAGTCCCAATGCTCAGAGAGAAACTTGAAAGCACGACCTTATTTGATATGGGTTTTTTTAAATCGAAGTGGCTATTTTTTGAGAAGAAATATTAAAATAAATTCACACTTATTATAAAGCAGGTAAAATTTAGAAAATATATTTGAAAAATCAAAAAAATATATTAATATTTTCATTGATAATTATTTTAAAATTTAAAAAAAAAAGCGGAAAAACAACAAGCACATCCTTCGCCTTCAACGTTTTATATGTTACATTTCATTATTTTTAAAAAAAACAGGTTTTTTTCTCATAGGGTAAGTTAACGCAAGATATGGGAAGTACCTGTGGTGTCAAGTTGAAAATATAATTAATGAAAAGATAATTATTAAATATTGATATAAATACATAGTAAAGAAAAAATTTGAAGAGGGAATTAGAAAATAATATCTAAAATACAATCAAATATTATTTGTTAAATACAAATTTTATATAAACTTCAAAATTTTACTTCTATTTTTATTTGAAAAAATATTAAAAACTTACTATCATTTATATCAATTACCTAAGAAAAAAAAATTAAAAATGTTTGGAAAAAACAATTATATATTTTTATGACCGGATTTGAATATTTTTTTATTTTTGAAATAAATGGTATTTTACCAAATGACTCAAAAATTCCGACTGTAAAATAACAGGTATTTTAAAATTTTTGTTCTTTATGTAATATTCTTTCAGTTTAGAATTAAGATAGGTCATACAAACACATGAAGGGACATTTTATAAATAGATTGCTCTTGTTTACCTGCTAATAAAATATGAAAAAAGAGCACAGCAAAATTTTTGAAGAACTCAATATAACATGTTTGAAATAGTTTTGAAATAATTATTTAAAAAAAAATTTATTGGAAGTAGGTACATACATACATATTTATTTTTAATAACTTAAAAACTAACTGAAATTATTTGAAACAATTTTATAAGTAACGTATAAATAACCGAAATGAGATAATTAAAATTGTTGAAATGTGTCAACCTATATTACTTTTAATAACATTTTTGTTAGCACACACTACTCAACTTACCTTATTGGGAAATACAAAATGTGCATAAAAAATCATACATCCTTCCTCATTAACATTTGAAACCATACTGAAATATGAATTTGAAATTTTTTTTCATTTTTTCTTTCCTCCTACCTTTCTTTCTTTTTCGTGCAATAAAATTTAAATGGGAAGCTTTTTGAAAAACGTATACACAAAAAAATGTGTATCCTGAGATTTTTTAAAATATTAAACTCTTTTTTACTTAAAAAATAAGAAAAAAATAAAAAAAAATATGACACGATCAGTGGCATTTAAAGAAAAAACCAGCAACGAAGCCAAAAATTCGTAATATTTCGTAAAAAAAATTGAGTATTGGGACTTGTTAGATATAAAGACATTATCTCATCAATCAGTAAATAAGACAGAAAAGTTGAAACCACTTTTAAAAAGTTTATAAATACATAGATGAACAACGTCAGATTTGAAAATCTTTGTCAACCAAGAAAAGCATATGTTTGTTAAAGCTAACATTTTAAAAGTTTTTAAAACACCAAATTTTATTTTACAAAACTTGAACTAACTTTAATAAAAGATAAAAACGTAATCATTTTGCCTTATTTTGTTCAAAAAGTATAATTCCAGACATGTTACATTTATTTTTAGCAAACAAATTTCTTCAAACAATGATCTAAATCTAAAAACAATTCAATTATTCATGGGCGTTATTTTCTTCAAAAAAATTTGTTTTATTTTAATAAAATTTAATTTCTCAACGGGTACGAAAACTCGCTAAACCCGTTTAATTCTATAACTCGCTTAATTCTGTCTCATTTTGTTTTAAAATATTTAGACATAATATGCAATATGTATACTAAAAACGAGTATAATGTAAAGAAATTTAATTTCAAACTTTAAACTCGATTTACTTGAAATATAAAATGGATCACATGGATCACATCAAAAGTGGACCGACGAATTGTTATTCGCTAGCATCTTGTTGGTTGTTTGTTTAATGGTAATTTAGTGTCCGTGATTTGGATTGCTAACTAACCATTTTCAAGCGTTCTCTAGAACTAGGAATCTTTTATTTTCAGAGATCCTGAATTGAAATTTTCGAACTATTAGTAACTGTCGAGATTGTAAGAAATGAAGGAGTTAAGAAAGTGTAGTTTGCCAACCTTTATTTTGTAAATGAGTTTTTAATATTTCAGTGAACTTTCGTTTTCATTCAATTTTATAGCGTGTAATATTTTGTATGTCAATTTCTGTATTTCTGCGAGGATTTTTAACATTAGTATACCCATCTTAATACTGGTGGTAAAGCGATTTCTTATTAATAAGTTAAAAATATTATGTACAATGTATGTATGTGGTGCTATGCAATAACAAGTTTAGGAACCCTTGCGACATTCCTGTCAGGTTTAAGTATTCTATATTTAATCGCATTATAGAGATATCTCTCATATGGGAGCTATAGCAATAACGATATTTGATGATATTATTGAAAATTTCATTAATTTGTTTCTGAATTTATTTCTATTAAATTGATGTATAAAAAAATTTAGATTTATTTTGCATAATTTAAACGTAAATGAATATTATTACTCTATTACTGCTGTATTTCGGATCAAAACAAACATGCGTTCCACATTTACTTCAAATTGTTAAATTGACCTATAATGTTTTACTCTTATTTTCTGAGTTATTTCGACCATTCTTATTGTCAATTCGACTTGAATTATCATTATTTGTTTGTCCTTCTGGCTTTTTACTACTACTTTCATTTGGTTGACTCTCAGCCTTTGAAGGATCGTTTGATTCACGATCATGTAAATAACTGCCACTTAAAGGTCGACCTCTGCTACCATAGGGAGAGCTAAAAGAGGAAAAATAAGTGACCTATTTCAATGTTATGTTATGTTCGTATAGTTTCAGATACTAAAATGTAATATGAATTGTGTTACAAGATTAATTAAAAAGGTGGTAATAACGGTTATGTGCATATTTACATAATTATGTTTGTGTTAATATTAATTGAAATTAAAATAACATCGTTATAGCAGTCATATAAAAGTTTTTGGAAAAAATTTCACTGAGATTATGTATGCAACTTACCTCATAATATCTTTATCTCTATCAATTTGATTATAACCTATATTATTATTACTTTTATCTCTATCATTAGAATAACTCCAACCACCAGCGTATCCATCGTTACTATTTGGTGATTGTTGATTACTATGTGATTGTGGTCTTTTATATTCGTAATCACGACTAGGCTGCCCAGATGTGATGTTAACGTTTGAACCTTCCTGCAATGGATGCGGTGGTGGTTGATCGTTATTTGGTAAATAATGGGAACCACCATGAGGTAACGGTGAACTACTATCCCGTCTATCATTGTATGTTCGATCAGCAAACCAGTACCCACGGCCAGAAGAAGTATCAATTGCCGATTGTCCTCTGATTTGTTTTCATATTTTGTTTTTTTCGTTATTAAAAGAGTTCATAGAAGATCGTACATCAGATGTTTTTCATTTTTGTGTGTTTTTATGTTCCAAAACAATTTGTTCAAATTGATTAATATGATTCAACCACCATTTGCATTAGTATGTATGTATAATTAGAGTTTAATTTATTTTCGTGCATAATTTTCCGTGTTTTTTTAGAACCAGTTTTTGTTCCCAATATTATTATTTATATGGTCATGTAAGAAAATGTTTTGATGAATATTTTAATTATATGTTTTATATAAAGTTTGCCAATGTTGAGAATATTAAAGTCATATATATAATGTGTGTTAATTTATAGTATTTTTTAATTTTTTTCATTAATTTACAATTGTTGAAAAAGTTGGTTAATAAATAATAGGCAATGAAAAAAGATTGTAAAATCTTAATTAACTAAAATTTAATGAAAACAATAACAAAGGCAAAAATATTTAGCAGTATATTACCTATAATCATCATATGGTCTATAACTAACTCTGTATCCACCATCATACCCACCAAAACTAGATGGCGGATATCGATCATCACGTTCAAGATATCTGTTGTCGTAACGATCATAATATCGATCTACGAAAAAATTCAATTTAAAGTGATCTGCAAATTAATTTTCTTATTTAATTTTATTTTACCTCTGCCGTAACCATTGTTGCGATCATCATATTCACGAGGGCGATCATATCTATCATAGGTCCGTGACGGGTAGTAACGATCACGATCGTATCGATTAGAGTTATATCTTTCATATTTATCATAAGTTCTAAAATAATAATGGTCGTCATAATATCTGAATTTTTATAATATCTGGTTTTTAAAAACATTGAAAATAAAGTATTTAAAAAATATTATCTGGATTGTAAAATATTCGAATTATTGTAAATGAAATCAATTATATCATTAGAGAAGATATTATTCATATATACAACAAGACAGAAAGAATGACAGTAAATTTCACTTTCATCCAATTTTATTTATGTTTGTGTTAAAAAGAGTTCAAAATATTGTTTTACCAAGTAAAACAATGTTTTTTAATCCATTTTATTAAAATATTTAAAATAAAATAAAATGGTGCTATTCAAAATAAATGCAATATTATTTCTGTAAAAACATTTTCCATTAAACTATTCAAATAAGCTATTTGCAAGTAATTTCAATTTTATTTTAAAATTGTACTTAAATGAAAAAAATTATCTATTCAATGCTTTTATTTAAAATAAAATTACTATTGTTTATAAACTCATTGCTGATTCAGAAGCTTTAAGAAAATGATACTTTTTCCTTAAATAACACTATATTTTAAACAATTTATTTAAAAAGAAAATTGTGTTTACTTCTCACATATACATGCTACTCACATTTCTCAAAAAACTATCCTCACTTCATTAGATTTCTAATTTCCATAAATAGTTTTGATGCCACTTTATTTATGAAATATTGTCTAATACTCACCTATCATTATAACGGTATCGGTCGCTATTGTAGTAATCATTTCTCTGTTGATGTCGATCGGAGTATCGATCATCATAATATCTAGCCCGATCGTCGTATCGTTCATATGATCCTGTATACCAGTTGCTATTTCTATCGTCGCCATAATTACTGCTATAGCTACGACTAGATGGGTTATAATGACCTCGCCCATCATCATAGTAACGAGAATACCTATACGATTACACTTTTATTAGCAAACTATTCTAAAATGACAGTATGAAAAAAAATCGATATTAGCTTAGCTTATACTTACCCTTCCTCATAACACCTATAACATCTGGCTTGGCGGGTATTACGATATATAGAACCTAATACTGATATGCCTGATATGTTCGGATGACCGGCATTCTTATTTTGAATGGATTTAGTATTCTTGTTTTCATTTTGTATTTCTGCTCCAAATATGATCGTGCACAAGATTTGTAATATGACAATACTGGCTGGAAACTATAAAACAATTTAATAAATACAAGAGTCACATAAAAAGTTAATAGCAAAATCGTAATAATAACACAAATTAAGGAATTCGGTTTTTAAAAAATTATTTTTTTAAAAAACAATGTACCAACTGATTAAATTACTTTAATAGAAAACAATTTGATAAAAAAGTTCAAAGAATAAACGATCACGATCGTTGTTATATATAATTTAAGCTTTTTATCTGAAAGGGTTAGCAGGTTAACGTACGATTTTTTAAAGAAATAATAACACAAATCTAAAATGTACTTAGATGTAAGATGTCTAAATACATGTATAGATATATATGTACATATGTATGTATGTGTCAAAAATAATTATGGGACGCACAATGACATCCAAAATTTGACACACAAAAACACAAATTTCCTGCTGCAATACATACATATGTATGTATATACTAAGAAAACAGAAAACATACCAGAGATAACACGGAAAATTAATTATAAATGAGGAGGTTCAACGGGAAAGTTGGAACAACACTTCAAAAATAAAAGATATATAACGTGAAGCGACGGATACATATCAGCGAAGAAATACAAGATATCAACTTAACAAGATAAAGAATATATGAAGATCCTCCTAGTATAAGTTATAAAAGCAACCCTAAAAAATCTGGCAAAACACGGCCATAGGTAGTCACGGACGGCATAACAGTTGAACTATTAGGTGAACGACCAAGCTGTTAGAAGAACAGTATGGATTTTGACCACATTGGAGTTGCGTCGATATTTACCAAGTATATAGGCTACTCGAGCAATGAAAGCTTCCCAGATTTGTGTGGCTCTAAATAAATGGGAAACTATTTATTTGGAAGCACACGTATATCAAAACCAAGACGATGGGATGGATAAATAATAGCACAGCGATTCTAGAACTCAATGATCAGCAGATAGAATTCATCTAGATGAAAGTTTTCATCAATAAATCAGAAAGAATAATATGCCGAATATTCTGGTCGAAAACTATGAATTACTAATCACAATGAACATGTCCAATATAGAGTAAGTGAAGTGATCGTGGACCACCTATTTTGTTTTGGAAGTTTCCTCCGTTATCTTAAATCTTTATAAACCAGACAAGAGCCAAAATTAAGGAATATTTCATTACTATTTAAAATGCAAAATTTAAACCTTCAACTTAAATTAACACTTTTGTTGCAAATTCTTTCTCAGTGCAAAAAGTCAAATTTGCAAAGTTTTGAAAATGGGTGAGAAATCTAGACCACGTGTGAGGTAAAAGTCGACCACGGTGCATTTAACAGGAATAACAAAAATATAATTTATCAAATAGTTGATTTTATTCCAAAAAATTTATGTCAAATTTAAAATAACGAATTCAGTTCACTTGTAATAGATATCGAATAGAACTTGACATAATGTAATTTTTAGTTTTCCAATTGTCTAACTGTTCATTTATACAATTTTTTTTTACATGTTTACATTACCTTATATGCAATTGCATGCAATATACATTACGTCCTACTGCTGCATAATGCATATTGCATACAAGTAACATGCAAAATGTACTACTGCTGCATGTATATATATAATGGAATAGAAATGAAACAATTGCAAAACTAAACAATGCATCCCAACAAGCCCTCATTTATGTCTACTCGTTAAACTAAAAAAACATTACTGCAAACTAACACGGATTTCCCAAAGCTTCCTAGATGGAGATTCAAAAGCATTCCAAAGCATTGAAGACAAGAAATGCACTCGACCGAAAAAACATTATCCTCAAATTTATAAAAACATAATTCGCAAATGGTTTCAGGTAAAGGTGTGAAAATAAAGGTGGAATCATCACCATATTCTGATTCAGGGATTTAGATGTCAAAAGTTTGATGGCTTTCGGTGTTTTTTATTCAAATTTATTTGTTAGAGTATTTATAGTGTATTTATTTGTTAGAGTATTTATAATGTTAACTGGTAATGTGGAACACGTGCCAAAATACCTGAAGTATAGTGTTCCACAAAGCCCGCAATTTTTCATCTTTAAAAAAAACATAAATTTTGTAATCAAAATAAATACTCACATAAAACTTTTCTAAACAGAATTTTTGTGCAATAAAAAACACTTTTTTACTCAGAAACCGGTATTACCGTGACTGTACACAAAACTAAAAAAAAAAACAAACAAATGCCGTCATTAAGTATTTATAATACTTTTTACAAAAACACTTCACCCACCGAAAATTACAGCAATACTGATATCTGAGCAATAATTTTTTTTATTATGTCATACTGCCCAAAATAGATGCGTCCTCTTCATAAAAACAAGTATCGTGACTCTTCATAAAAAATGACAATTCAAAACTTAACGATCTTATCTACTCTTCTGACGCGTTCATTTCAAATGAAAAGAAGAGAAACTTTGATTAATAACGAACAAGAAGTCTATCTAGAAACAGATTATAAGGAGAAAGTGAAGGTTTTTTTGACATACTATAAGAAAACCCGTAAACGACATTACTAGAATGAGTTGAGGGTGGAATCCACAAGTTTCAAGAAGACGCTCGTGAAATGCTTGGCATAGATCTGTAAGAATTTAGCTAAGAAACTCAGACTTGTGATGACATCGAGTTAAGTGAATAGATAAGAATAGAAAAATACGGAGATAGCTAGTTGAAGCTCTATGCTCTCAATTGGAGTAAGGAAAAAATAAAAAAGGTAAAGTTTCATCTTACAAAGTTTGGCTAAAATAATTTACCATGCTGGACATAACAAGTGTAAATAAAACGTAAAATATAAAAAATAAATCTAATGTTTAAATCAGCAAATTACCAAATGTTTTAACATTAATTTTTAACTCTCAAAAAGATTTAACTAGATTAAAATCTAAAAGAAATATATAAAAAAAATAGAATTTGGGTTGTTTCAAATTTTATTTTTGAAGAAATTATTTTCTAAGAATAATTTTTTTAAAAATAAATGCTTTAGAATTCGTATCAAATATTATTCCACAATTTAACAAATTAATTCATACTTACAATAATTGCTTTTTTTTTATCTTTAAGTTCTCACATTGTACTATTATTTATAAGTATATTTAACTACCATGTAAGAAAAGTAAAAAACTTAATAACTTTATATTAAAATTATAATTTAGTTTATATTTTTAAATTATGTTTTGTTCTTAGAAACATTTCGCAAAATTTTTGAAAAAAAATCTGCTTAATTGTTTTAAGTTGTGTGTCGGTTCTTACATCAATTGCTGTTTAAAGTACAGCACTGAAATTTTATTGACAAATTGATCTTGATGAAATCAATTCTTCCTAACATAAAAAGCCAATGTACTCCTCTCTAAAAGACAAACCAAAAACCAATTACGAATGATGAAGACTTATTTCTATAGTAAAATTCTATAAGCAAATGACAGATTGTCAAATTGATTTTCACTACAATGTCTAAATTTTTTTAATAATTTACGTTATTGTGTTCTCTTATCAAAAGTGTACCGAGTGACCGAACTAAAAATTCAATTTACAAGTTGACAGGATTATATGGTAATAAGGAAATTATTTTGATAAACCAACGTCTTAATATACATACATATTTCAAATTAGAATATTTATTGAATAATATTGCTAGATATATACACATATGAATATAAATAAAGACTGAAAATTGTTAGAGGAAAATGTTCTATTTTATACATACCATTTGTTTCTCGCAGTACTTCCTTTATATACATACATATATATTTGATTTACTATACTTAAATTTATTTTCAATGTCCTTGAAAAGCTTTACAAGAAAAGAATTGTCAAGAATTTTTTTTCGGCAGATCGTTATTTTATTAACGGTTTATGGATATTCACTTCAGTTAGTTTCTTTTAAAACTTATGAACAATAAAAAATTGTAGTAATAATCTTATATTAGTTTAACAAAATAGAAGAAATATTGAAACAAATAATGAAATTCATTACAAATTGAACTTTATTTTACTTTATTATAATTTCGTATAATGAAAAAGGCATATTGGTATATGAGTGTGGTTTCCTAGTAAATAAAATTATAGATGTATGTATTTATACAACCCAAAGTATGTTTTTGAATGAGGTTTATATTTTGTTAATATAGGTTTATATATAGTTAATATACAAACTTTTACTTGTAAAATATTATTTTTTTTTAATTTAATTAATTCAATTTTATTTATATCAACAGTTCATAAAAGGAATTTTAAAATATGAGAAATTATTTCAATATATGATTATAACTACTATAAGTAGTTATTTATAACTACTTGAATATTTTAATTACATCACTCACCAGCAAAAGTTCTTTTAAACTAACTCTAAATTCTTTTAACTTAACTCTTTTACAATGTAGTTACTTATTTATAAGGTAAGCAGAGAAGAAAAGATTAAACTGAAATCATATTAATAGTTTACAAAATTCATTTTACCTAAGAAGAGAATAAAATTTTCCATATTATTAATACCTGAAAACCATTAATTCAGTTTTGAATAAATAACAAAATACGTAGAATAGGATTATAATGAATTTTTGGTATTCAATTTCACAAACTATTGCATTGACCATTTCTTGCAATAACTGTTATACAAATTGAATAATAATTTTCATTAACCCACACAAATACCAACATGTACGCAAATCAAGCACAACTGAGTTTAATAATAAAACAACATTGAAAAATGTTATTATTGAATTTTTTTGTTTAAGTGCTAAATAGCTTTTGTAAAACATTTGCACAATATCACATTTCTCGTTAATTTTTAAAATCACATTATGCTTGCTTTTATGCTCACCCTTCTTAAAATATAAAATAGGCAATAAATAATTTTTATATTCTAGCATGCTGTGCGAACCATATTTAGTAATTTATTTATAAGATAACTATCCGATTGTACACAATATTAAATAACCACAGTCTTTTTGTTATATTGAATCTGCTTCAATTAAAGCAAACCAGCAACAATTAAAGCAGTTTTATTACGAACTTTAATGTTCCATCTAAAAATCGAATAATTACATAATATATGTATATGTATTTTAAAAATAATAGAATGACACTGGCCACTACGATTTAATATTCATAAAAACAAAAGCTGTTAAATCATAAACAATAGTTTTTTAGCACGGTTTCCAGAGGAAAAGGTGAATACTCGTAAGCGTATAAAGCCGAAACCTAATTATAACAATACATTAATGCAAGGTTGAATAAAAAAAAAATTCATATATTTATTAAAACAATAGGTCAAATTTCTCATGGTCAAATATCTTATGGATAACAAAAGTCAAATATCTCATGGATTTTTACGTTATATGTACATATGTAACGTAACTAATAAGATAAAGAGACGAATATTTTTTTTTTTGCGTTTTAAACATGATACAGTAATCATCAAATATTTTTGCATATTTTCATATAATTATATACATATCGCAAATTGGGAAGAATAACGACACAATTCAAAAATATAACTTCGACTTCCAGAATTTAATGTATTTTTAGCGCAGTGTAAATTTCTATTGAAGGCTAAAAAAAGTTGGTATAGAACTATTCTATAAGCATATGAACAAATTTTCTGTATTATTTTGAATATTTAAAAGTATTTTTAAAATATTTCTCATATTTTAAGGGAATCTCGTAAGGACAAAAAAATCACACATGTGGAGTTAGTTTCTGTCTATATGTTTTTCTCAATTTTAAATATTTAAAAAATTTTTTGAATACAATCTATTCCAGACATTTGATTTGCCATATTTCCAATTTTTATCTTTTTTGAAATAGTTCGCTTTAGCGATTATATTTCGACTTAAAAGTATACTTTATTTGATATAGATATTTCATTTTTATTTTGTATAAAAATATACATACTGAATTCAGAAATTTTTATTTTTTCTAAATTATGTGGCATCAGACTTTTTTAGAAAAATGATTGTTTACTCAATTCGATTTTATGATTATGATATTATGGAACTGTCAAACATACCTGGCGTTTTATATATAGGTTGAGTTAGAAAGGTGTGCAACACCATATACCATATAGTATCTCCACTTTTTTCGTGATTGCTTTCCCAAACTGGAGAACTGGATCCTCCTCCCCCCTCCACAAAAATAAAAATAAAAATAAAATATAATACAAGATTTCAAATCGCATTGTTCTAATTTAGTGACATACATATGTATGTTTACCGAAAACCTTACGAGGTATTTGTAGCTGCTTTTCATCACATAGTGAAATAAATTTGGAGATGAAATTGCGCGTGTATGGATTGTATATATCTCCCAAACTACTTAAAAATTCTGATGACTTTTCTAAATTGGATTCCGGTCTCAGCAATTCTTTTTTTCAAAGATCAGACCGAACCGATTGAGAATCCATGGGTTAAAGGAAACGGGTAAAACTATTGTTGCGAAGTGGGTTTCAAACATAAACGTTTTGTGGGCTAAAAAAGTTTTAAGAATATTTCAGAAAGTTTTCACTTTCCAAAGCTTTTTTACTTATAGTTTATGCTTTAAAACATAGAAGCTTCAACCAAGGAGTTTCAAAGTGGTAATAAAATTTTATCAAAAATTATCATTTGCTAAAAATATCAACTACTCAGAATGAATATTTTTATCAAAAGTTTTAAATTGGGAATAAAAATTAATAAACAAAAAAAACGTTAATTATTTGTTTATCAAATTTTTTAAAGTCTTGAAATTTAAAAAATTTTTTCCGTAAAATGTAAAAAAAAAATAATGGAAGAAATAGCAATTTTTCTAAAATTATGAGAATTACCAAATTTTGAGATTAAAAAGTTTTTTTAAACAAAACCAAGTGTATTACAAGTTACATAGATTTCATTCATTAATCAACCTTAACTTCACATTAACTTCACTTGAATTTGGTTAAAGTTATTTCTTTTTCTTATCGTTAAAATTTTTTAAACTTTAACAATTCACCTCTCAAATAATCTAGCAATCTGCAAGAAACTTGGAGAGATTCTCCTTTCTCTTGTTTTTTTAATTTAACCAATTTTGGGATTTGCTAAAATGCATTTTTTATATAATAGCTAGTTTTTAATTATGGAAAGAGGGCATTAGAAAGAATGAAATTTTGGTCATTTCTTTGGTTATTCCTTCATTAACATAACATCTTCTTTTTTATAATGAATAGCACGCATCGTGTAAACAACATTAATTTTTAATACATTAGTTCTGAATGGTTTAAGAGAATTTTTTAAAACTTTATAAAACTTGAAACAACTTTATCAAGTTTTAGTTTTATAAAGTCTCACAATACTTTTAAGTAAAATCAGAGAAAATGATGACGTCAGCATTTTGTCAATGTATAAAATTTTTTCAGGTTTTGTGTGAAATTTAGTGTTATGAAAATTTTTAAATCATAAAGGTATCAAAACATGTTTTTCTTGGTTATTCAACAGGTGTTATTTTTCAAAAAACTTGTTTTCATTACCAATAAACTTTTTTTCAAAATATTTTAAATAAATACAAAATAAAATAAGCAAGATGAATTGACAAATATTTTTTTCTATATTTTGCAATTTTGTAATCCAAAAACAAAATTTGGTGATATATTTTGATATATATAAATTTTTTTTTTATAATATATTAAAATTTTTCATGTATATATAGATATTTTATAAAGTTTATTCAACTTTTCCGTCTATTTTTTTTAATGAGATTTTTTTTCTCTTTGCGACAAAGGACGTTTCTTTTTTCTTTTCAAAATTTTTCCAAGTTTTATACCCAACCAGTTAGAAATACTAAAGCAAGGAACTTTTTTGTTTCTATCACATTTACACTCCTTAAAAAAATTGGATTTTGGAAACAACATAGTGAAGCCAAAAATTTTAGGTAAGTCTGTTAATCCAGAATTAACATTAAATGCCAAATGTTGTGTTTTTTTTCTCAGAAAATTACGTGCCCATATAAAAAGCAAACAAAGTAGATTTTGTTATTTTATTTATAAAATTAATGCAGTTTCTAAATAAAATCATAAAATATTTAATAATAAGTGTTAATAAAGTTGGGTCGAACCAATGGTTTGAATTGTAGCACTTTTCGTTTCAACAAAAGAAAATACTGTTTTTAAAAACAATCTACGTATACCTACTACACTATCAAAATTATTTTCGTTTATATACGAAACTATTTCTAGGATTACATACATATATTTAGGATGAACGATTTATGCAGTCTTTGAAATAAAGCAAAAATTAATTTAAAGAGGGGTTAACATAATGCTCGATTTTAAGGGTTAATTGCGTGAGTTAAGAAAAATAATGATTCAAAAAATTTTTTTTTCTTCAATGGTTGATAATTTTTCCGAAATATAATTCTTTTTTTCTTTTTTTATTGGTATGAAGAAAATCAGCTTTGATAAAGTGCGTATGTAGCGCACGAAATATATTAGCGAAAAATAATAAAAATAAAAGTATTTTGTTCCGAATAAAAGGAAGTTTTCTTTTCATACCAATAACAAAAAAAAAAAAAAAAAGAAAAATAATGATAGTTTTTAATGTCATGGAATTTATCGTTAGCTTTTTGCGTTTATAGAAATTTAGAAAAACTGGTGGTTCCAGAAATATAAGGCGTCAAAAATTCAAATTTTACAAATTTCAAGAAGCGATAACGAAGCGGATATGGAAAAAAATTTTCTTCTAACGGAATGAACTATTTGTTAGTGCCTAAAAGTTACTAAAATTTCAGACGTCCACAACCCAACATCAAAAATTTGGAAAAACGGATCTTATATAACGGTAAATTTTAACGGCCATTTTGTTTTTGTAAAGTTCAAATATAGTATCCTGTGGTAGAAGAAGCAACCCATTGCTTTTCTGCGTTTGTAAAATTTGCAAAGTACATATGATTCTAAATAAAATGATGACAGTCTCATTTTCTCAAAGTTTTTTTCAAGTTTTGTAAAGTAAAATTTAGTGTTTTAAATACTTTTAAAATCTTACAGGTGTCGAAGCACATGTTTTTCTTGGTTATGTCAGAAGGTTTAATTTTTTTTAAAAGTTATTTTTTCAAGGCTAACTTTTTTTTTTAAACTTTTAAATTAAAAATAAAATAACCAAAATAAGTTCACAAATGGTTTTTTTAAGTTCCCCACTTTTATAATCCAAAACCAAAATTTTCGGTTTTTGGTATAACCAAAAAATATTTGTTTATGTTTGAAAAAACTTTAAAATTTAATTCGCACATAATCACATAAATTTTTAAAAATTTTTTCAAGTTTTCCGTCTGGTTTATTTTTTTTAAATGAGAATTTTTTTCTTATTGCGAGAAATTTCGCAATTGTTTCTCTTTTTTTCAAGTTTTATCCAATACAGACCTTATTTTTAGGAACTGATCGTCTATCTCGCTATTTTACTCGGAAAGCAGTTTTATTACGAACTTTAATGTTCCATCTAAAAATCGAATAATTACATAATATATGTATATGTATTTTAAAAATAATAGAATGACACTGGCCACTACGATTTAATATTCATAAAAACAAAAGCTGTTAAATCATAAACAATAGTTTTTTAGCACGGTTTCCAGAGGAAAAGGTGAATACTCGTAAGCGTATAAAGCCGAAACCTAATTATAACAATACATTAATGCAAGGTTGAATAAAAAAAAAATTCATATATTTATTAAAACAATAGGTCAAATTTCTCATGGTCAAATATCTTATGGATAACAAAAGTCAAATATCTCATGGATTTTTACGTTATATGTACATATGTAACGTAACTAATAAGATAAAGAGACGAATATTTTTTTTTTTGCGTTTTAAACATGATACAGTAATCATCAAATATTTTTGCATATTTTCATATAATTATATACATATCGCAAATTGGGAAGAATAACGACACAATTCAAAAATATAACTTCGACTTCCAGAATTTAATGTATTTTTAGCGCAGTGTAAATTTCTATTGAAGGCTAAAAAAAGTTGGTATAGAACTATTCTATAAGCATATGAACAAATTTTCTGTATTATTTTGAATATTTAAAAGTATTTTTAAAATATTTCTCATATTTTAAGGGAATCTCGTAAGGACAAAAAAATCACACATGTGGAGTTAGTTTCTGTCTATATGTTTTTCTCAATTTTAAATATTTAAAAAATTTTTTGAATACAATCTATTCCAGACATTTGATTTGCCATATTTCCAATTTTTATCTTTTTTGAAATAGTTCGCTTTAGCGATTATATTTCGACTTAAAAGTATACTTTATTTGATATAGATATTTCATTTTTATTTTGTATAAAAATATACATACTGAATTCAGAAATTTTTATTTTTTCTAAATTATGTGGCATCAGACTTTTTTAGAAAAATGATTGTTTACTCAATTACTTTATTTTGTTCCGAATAAAAGGAAGTTTTCTTTTCATACCAATAAAAAAAAAAAAAAAAAAAGAAAAATAATGATAGTTTTTAATGTCATGGAATTTATCGTTAGCTTTTTGCGTTTATAGAAATTTAGAAAAACTGGTGGTTCCAGAAATATAAGGCGTCAAAAATTCAAATTTTACAAATTTCAAGAAGCGATAACGAAGCGGATATGGAAAAAAATTTTCTTCTAACGGAATGAACTATTTGTTAGTGCCTAAAAGTTACTAAAATTTCAGACGTCCACAACCCAACATCAAAAATTTGGAAAAACGGATCTTATATAACGGTAAATTTTAACGGCCATTTTGTTTTTGTAAAGTTCAAATATAGTATCCTGTGGTAGAAGAAGCAACCCATTGCTTTTCTGCGTTTGTAAAATTTGCAAAGTACATATGATTCTAAATAAAATGATGACAGTCTCATTTTCTCAAAGTTTTTTTCAAGTTTTGTAAAGTAAAATTTAGTGTTTTAAATACTTTTAAAATCTTACAGGTGTCGAAGCACATGTTTTTCTTGGTTATGTCAGAAGGTTTAATTTTTTTTAAAAGTTATTTTTTCAAGGCTAACTTTTTTTTTTAAACTTTTAAATTAAAAATAAAATAACCAAAATAAGTTCACAAATGGTTTTTTTAAGTTCCCCACTTTTATAATCCAAAACCAAAATTTTCGGTTTTTGGTATAACCAAAAAATATTTGTTTATGTTTGAAAAAACTTTAAAATTTAATTCGCACATAATCACATAAATTTTTAAAAATTTTTTCAAGTTTTCCGTCTGGTTTATTTTTTTTAAATGAGAATTTTTTTCTTATTGCGAGAAATTTCGCAATTGTTTCTCTTTTTTTCAAGTTTTATCCAATACAGACCTTATTTTTAGGAACTGATCGTCTATCTCCTATTTTACTCGGAAAGTGAGAAGAATGTGAGTAACTATTATATATTTGTATAACGTAATTTTCGAGTGAGAAGAATTATTTAGTATTGCCTATCTCGTTTTTTTCTAACATGCATACAAAATTTATTCATTTTGTTTTTGAAAGTGAGACGTTCAGTTGATAATTTGCAAAAATTCAATTAAAACAAGTAAAAACGTTTCAATCGGTATAAACCGACTGAATAATACCATACACTTTGACGATCTGGGTCTAAAAATTTGTTTTTGAAATATTTAGAAAAAACTTGATTGCTAAATGGCAATTAATTGAACCTGTCAAATCACTTAATAGAAACTTCACAAATATTATGTCTGACCTGTAAGTGGACACACGACTGCCAAGTTTCATGAATCTAGCCTTATAATTTTTCCAAATATTTAAAATTAATTCATTAAAATTCGGAGTTGTATGGCAGCTACCTGAACCCGTTGTCCGAATCGGTCCAATTACAATAGCAGCCTTCGTTGATACAAAAGAAAAAGGTGTCGATTGCATTATTCGTTTTTGAGTTATCGTGCAATCGAACGACGGACATGTCTAAATCAACGCAGAATTTTACGCTGAGCAAGAATATATATATATGTCCATACCGAAGACGATTCCTTCAAGTGGTTACAAACTTCATACCAAATTACATATACCCTTCGCGATGTGCAGGATATAAAAATTAGTAATCTTATTGGAAAAGTGAAACATCCATTAGAAAATACTAGGAATTCTGATTTTAAAGTTAGTAAAAAAACGAGATACACGATCCCGCTTTTTTACCAACACGAGGCTGTTCGTGATTTTATTTTTAAACCAATGCAAAAAATATTTAAAAAGCCTAAAATATTTTACTTTTTTTCAGATTTTATTGCGTGTTTTATTATATAACTCATCTGTAGTTAACGGTTTCTAGTGAAATCAGGTGATAAATGTGATCATAAGACTAAATTATGTTGATTATTAATCCCATTTTGTTTTTTAAATAATTATTTCGGTAAAAATAGTTAAATTCAATTACAAAATTCACGAAACAAGTTAGAAAGTAGAGCTAGAAAGTGTTTTAGCATTTTTAATCAGATAAAAAAATTAAATTTTTTTTATTATAATTACATTGAACCCTATTGCTCCAACCACTTTTCACTTTTGTTTAAATTAACTTAAGTATCTCAAAATTGCAAAGTTTCTGTTATGTCAAGATTTAAAACATTAACGAACTTAACTTAAAAAGAAACACTTTTAATCTGAGTTCATATTTTTAAAAGTATTATTAAGGATATGAAAGGAAAAATTTCTATGAATAAGATTTTAACTAATTTTGATTAATTTTGTATTAATTACTTGAATTTCGCTCTCCTAGTAAAAAAAGCGTTGTTGTAATTAATAAGAAAATTAAAATTTTCAATAACAAAATACACAGAAGGTTGAAATGTTAACATTTCTTAAATTATAATTAATTTGCTATGTTTTTTTTAATTTGATCTTAAATTTCCCTCGTAGACACGATATTCCTGAAACTTTTAAAAATATTTTGTAGAGAGATAAAGGTAATGCAAATGCTTTTCATTTTGGAAAAGAATCATAATGTGTAATACTGTGTAATAAAAATTAAAAAATTTGTTTTTGTTTGAAAAATATATTATTTTAGTTTATTTCCGAAGGTTTTGATCTCATTTTTTTCGCCTGATAGACATGTTATTTCTAAAATTTTTACCACATTATGTTATATCAAAATGAAGTTCAGAATATATCTGAATCTAAAAAAGTCTTCGCAACCACTGGTATACCGTTAGAAGGATAATTTCATTAGCTTTAAAATGAGTGTACCAAGTTGGCTTACCTGTCATATTTCCTGAGTTATAAATAATAAAGTTGGGTCAAACCATTGGTTTGTATTGTAGCACTTTTCCCTTGTACAGGTGGAAATACTTCTTTTAAATAAATTTTATGTATACTTACCACACTATTAAAATTATTTTCATTCATATATCTACGAAAATATTTCTAGGATTACATACATATATTTACGATGGACGATTTATGCAGTCTTTGAGATAAAACAAAAATTAATTTAAAGAGGTGTTAACATAATGCTTGATTTTAAGGATTACTTGCGTGAGTTAAAAAGGCGTTAGGTTTCTGCGTTTTTGGAAATTTGAAAAAGCTTGTGGTTTCGCAAATTTAAGGTGTCAAATACTCAAATTTGATAACTTGAGAGAGGATGGAGAAGGGAAAAAATTTTTTTCTAATGAAAAGAACTATTTATTTGTGTCCAAAGGTATTAAAATTTTAAACTCCTACAACGTATAGTGTAGAAGAAAAACAGTATCAAAAAATAGGAAAAAAAGGCATTTAAATAACGGTAAATTTTAGCGGCCATTTTGTTTTTTTTAGAGCTCAAATATGGTATGCCGTGGTAGAAGAAGCTATTCACTATATTTCTGCATTTGCAAAATTTGAAAAATACTTACGGTTTCACTCCAATAATTATTTAAAAATGGCATTTTTTGGGTTTTAGGTATATAACTTTTAGAGGGGCGAAGATGAGCAAAAATTTTGTTCTACGGAAATAAGTTTCTAGTAAAGATCTATGTGTGTATTACATTTCAGCTTTCTATTTTCAAGGGTGTAGAAGTTTGTAAACATGACGGACGGACGGACGACAGAGTGAAACTAATAAGCACTTTTTTTCAAAAATTTTTCAGAAAAGCGCTAAAAATGTGAAAATTAGACGGTTTTTGCATGTTTCAACTTTGAGGCCCCTAACTCGAGAACAAGGGCCAAAGAAAAATATCACTAGGTGTTTTTTGTTCATCTGAAAGCATTCTATCGCCCTGCTTCGGGAATACCATTAAGTCTCGAGCACCCTGTATTAATATACATATATACATATATATATACATATATGTACAAATGTATACACAAGAAGACTGTGAGACTTTTATGATCAAAATTGTTAGTTTAATATAAAATTTTAATAAATTTTGTATGTATGTATGTATAATGAAATAAAATAAAAATAATTGTATAAAATAATGCCTCCAACATAGCCAATTCTTATACACCACTATTTTGCATTGCTAACACATACATGTATGTATGTATATGTAAAATTATAGGAACGAAAATCTTATCCACATTATATACAAATTTTTTGTTTTAATTTATATATTATACGCACTGGAAAAAAATTTTACCATAAGTGGAAGTATGCTTGGTTGCTGATGCGTGCCAAATTTTTTTAGAATAAATTTTTGAATGTTAGTTTTCTTGCTATAACTTTAAGTTAGCAATTTTTTCAAACAAAATATGAAAAATAAATGGCCATAAGCAAACCAAAAAAAAACAACTTTTAGATAAATAAAATTTCAATTTGTCACTAAACATTTATCCAGTTAGAAACTAGATTTTTTTTTAATGAAAATATGAAGAACACTTTGACAGCAATTTAATTAATAATTTACTTTTATCATCAAAATAAAAGTGAAAATAGCTATTATTCTTATATTAAAATTTAAAATAAAACGTACTCCAGTTTCCATTACAGTTTTATGTCACTCCAATAAATTTTTAAATAAAACTAATATTCATCCGAAGGACACATATTAAATTTTCATAAACGCAATTCTGAATAAAAATGTAATACTTATGCAATATATTTTTGCAAATATATAAGACAAACTCTTCACTAAACCTTTATAAATATTTTGCTTTTTACTTCATCGCAGTGAAATAAAAAGCAATGTATTTCAAATAATTTTCTTAATGGATCATACTACAAATTTAATTATTTCATTTAATTAAAGTATTTAAAATTAGAATTACCTCCTTACAATTGCCAAAAACATGGCAATTTATACTGTAAGTTAAGACCGCCAAATAAAATGCATTCAATAAAAGACCATGATATCGTATATGTCACACACAAAAAAACTTACACCCAATATAATTTCAAAAGACGAGAAAGTCAGATTTTTCTTTAATACAATGTTTTGATTATATGACAATGTCCAAAGTTTTTATGAGCATTTTTGATTATTGTCTTAAAAAATGTAGTATAGAGAGCTTTTGCATAGTTTGGGGCTATCATTAACAATAAAACAAAAGTAAGGCATTTGACTAAAAAGACGCGTTGAAGAAAGTGCTTGGGTAAAAATGTTTCAATCAAATGACCTACGCGCCTACTCAAAGTATTTTCGACTTTTGAAACGGTAGGTATATTTTTTTCTGTTTTTTGATTATTTTTAGCACTTTTCCAAAATATTTTTGAGAAAAAGTGGTTATTAGTTAGTTTCACTCTGTCCGTCCGTGAATATGTTTAGAAAACTTCTACACCCTTAAAGATAGAAAGCTGAAAATTCTTATATTTCATATGTACATGGATCTTTACTAGAAACTTTTCAATTTGAAGATTTGAAGAAAATCAGCTTTGATAAAGTGCGTATGTAGCGCACGAAATATATTAGCAAAAAATAAAAAAGTATTTTATTCCGAATAAAAGGAAGTTTTCATTTCATACCAATAAAAAAAAAAATATATTTCGGAAAAATTATCAACCATTAAAAAATTTTTTGAATAAAATGGCTGTTAAAATTTACCATTATCTAAAATGCATTTTTTCCAAATTTTTGATATTGTTTTCCTTTCAAATTTTTGGTTGTGTGTGAAATTTTAGCACTTTTTAGATTTTATGTGTGATAGGTTATGTGATGGCAGCAAATTTTGCATATCAAGTTTTCGACGGGAATGCACTTTTCCATGGTAGGGAAGTGTAAATATTTATTTATGGTAGCATTTTTAGCAACCTGTCGGTTTGTCGGTCTGTATGTGCATGCGTGTATCTCAAGTTCGGCTGAACTGATTTTTATGAAATTTTATACGTAAGTTTATTTCGACCATGGCATGGATTGGTCAACTTTTGGGATATATCAGGCTTCGGGAACTGCATTTTTAAGCTGGCCTTTTAAGTTTTACATTTTTGACCATTTTTTTTTTGAAATTATTCAACCGATTTATTTTAAATTTCATATATAAGCTTAGATCGATCGTCCGCGAAATCTCCTAATTTTTGGAAGAAATCAGGTGTCAGCAACTGGAAGTTTACTACGGGCCAAATATACATTTTTGCGTATATAAAGAGAAAAAATCAACCGATTTCATTGAAATTTAATATTTAAATTTTTTGTACTAAAACAATGAACGTATAATTTTTTTGGAGAGGCAGGCCTCAAAAACTGATCTGCGGGCCGATTTTACATTTTTCACTATATCTATGGACTGAATTGATGGAATTTCTTGAAATTTTATATTTGAGTTCTGGTTGTTACCGACATTAACTGGCGAGTATTTCAGGGAATTCAGGTAGCACAAAGCGAAACTATACTAAGAGCCAAATTTACATTTTTCTAGGTATGTTAACTATAAGCTTACTAATGTCCTAAATATTGAAAAGAATTATTTAACCGACATTTTTATAAAATTCTGTAACACTTTCACTTAACTAGACAATACACATTGCGGTCGGTTATGTGCTGATCACATCAGATTTTTTTTTCAAATGCGAAATTGATCTGGTTACTTCGCTTATTATTAAATTGATCATTATCTCACTTATTATTAAATTGATTTATTATTATTGAATTACTTATTATTAAATTGATCAATTCACATATTATTTAAAGCGCGAACTTAAAAATTAGCAATATAAACTTTTTTGGAAAATAATTTTAGAAAAACAAAAAATTTTACGTAACAAAAAATAACTGGCTGCTAACTTTTTTATGTATGACTCAAAATTAAAATAGAAAAAGAAGCATAATTTAAAAAAAAAACATGGTTTCGCATTCAGTCTAGTTTAAAATTGTTTTAAAATCAAATTTCGTTTTTGAAAAATATATTATATTTTCTCGCAATTTTTTTTTTCGCATCACAAGTATCAATTAACTTAACGTATAATCTTTATACTTCAATTTAAAATTGGCAACTGGGAGTTTTCATTAATATGAAATTTTAACGTCAGACGTTTCTTTCACGGTAATGTTTCTCAAACAAGGTTTCAAATTTAATTATTTTTGTTGTACAAGTGGTTTTGTAACAATATAAATAATGACATTTTCTAGTATAATGGCAAAAAAGTAGTAAAAATGGCTTGGCAGTAGTAAAGTAGTATGGAATGCCAGAATGTAGTACAATACTACAATTGTAGTAAAACTACAAACACTGCACAGTGTGCTTTTTGTGTTATGCACAAATACATGCTATGTATATTATAAAATATTATAAAAGGCAATGTTTTCAAATGTAAGAAAAGTTAGAAAAAATTCATTTTGTTATGAAAACATTGTAAAAAACGTAATGTTTTGTGATAGTAATCGCTTTTGTGATTTAGTTAAAACTTTTATTTTTTAATAAATTTCAAACTTTTATTTTTTTGTAAATTTAAGTTAAAAAATATCAAAAGTTTTACGATAGTTTGGTAATGTTAATCTCTTTCAGATAATGTAACAGAAACTTAGCTTCTAGAAGTACAAATCAGTACAATATTTGATAGACTTTCGAACAACTTACAACAAAAGTTTTTTTGTATTTGTATTTGTTCTATTAAAGCCTGCAGGTGTACTAAAATTTAAAGGTGTAAGAGTATGGTTCTAGCCCAAGTAGAAAATTGTGCTTAAGGTTACTAAACACATTTTTGAAATAGCAATGTTACTACAACATTTTTGCGTGAACATATTTAGCATGTAAGTTTCTTTTATTTTTCCAATTAAAAAAAGTTTCAATTTGGAAGTTATAACCAACACATCATTTTTTCATTTTTGTTCACAAATGACAGAAATAAGTATCTGTGCATATAATGGACGAAATGAAGCATTAGAAGTTTTGAAAATTTGTTTTGTTTTTTTTTATCCACATAATCCCAAAAAACTTTTTTAAAATACTTAACACTTTTTATTCCGAGATTAAAAGAGGTAAGAAATTAAAACAGAATAATTTAATTCTGTTTTAATTTCTTATTAATGATTTCCAAATAATGAATCAAAGTTGGCTTAGAAGTGCTTTAACATAACTAACATGCGCGATTTACTCTCTTCAAAAGTGGCATAAGGTGTCGAATAATTTCACGTATGATTCGTTGCTCAATTTGCAGCAAAAAATTGTATGGGTGGTGGTGCAAAAATTCCAAATTATACATAGTAAAACTAAAAAAATATTTATGAATGTTGTTTGCAAGAAAAATGTATGAAAAATGCATTTTTCGCATATTTTCGAGTACATTTAACACGTTTTACGGGAAAACCTACGAAAGATAGAGGAAAATGTTATATAGGTTAAGTTTTAGATCTCATATCAAAACTTAACCTGTAAACGTGTATCGAAAAAGAAAAAAATAATAAAAATTTTTGGAGAAATTTCGAGTTTTGTAAAAAAAATTAAAAAAAGAAACAAAAATTCTTACTTTGACGAGCTGTATCTCAAAAACAATGGCTCAAATTATTAGTTATACGACCAAAAATGAAGAAAAATCTATCGCCTGCAAAACAATCTTCTAATGATAACTCTGTTGTATAGTTCCGAAGCTATAAGCATTTATTTGTATGCAGGAAGAATCTGGTACCTTTTTTTTCAACAGTCTTTAGCTCGAAAACGAGAATATCTGCACCCCCAATACAATTTTTTGCTGGAAATTGTTCAAAGTATCATTCCTAAAATTATTTGGCACCTTATGCTAAACATCCTGTAAAATTTTGTACAATTATAATTGCACATCTTTTTACTTATTTCGAAGCACGAATTATTCAGTTGTCATGTTTACAAACTTCTACACCCTTGAAGATAGAAAGCTGAAATGTAATACACACATAGATCTTTACTAGAAACTTATTTCCATGGAACAAAATTTTCCCCTATCTCCCCCCTTCTAAAAGTTATACCCCCTAAAACCCTAAAAATGTCATTTTTTAACTATTTACTGCAGTGAAATCATAAGCATTTTTTAAAGTTTTAGAAACAGCAAAATAGTGGCTGGTTTCCTCTATTGCAACATACAATTTCTGCACTCTAAAAATACAAAATTGCCGTTAAAATTTACCGTTATCTAAAGTTCGTTTTCTCCAAATTTTTAATGCCAATAAGAAACATAATTATTTTTCTTAACTCACACAATTAACCCTTAAAATCGAGCATTATGTTAATCCTTCTTTAAATTTATTTTTGCTTTATTTCGTTCATCCTAATTATATGCAATCATAGAAATAGTTTTGTACATGAATGAAAATAATTTTAATTATGTATAAGTTATACATAGATTGTTTTTAAAAGCAATATTTTCACTTGTTGGAGAGAAAAGTGCTACAATAAAACAATTGATTTAACCCAACTTTATTTCATATCATTGTAAAATTTAAAAAAAAATTTGAATTATATTTTTCTTTAAAAAAATTAAAATTTTAAACAACAAAATTTGCAATCGAGTCTATACTCGTACAAGTAGTATAATTAAAATACAGTTTTAATTTATGGACCAGTTTTTCAATTTACTGGTTATACTTTATTAAATCAAAATTCGCAAGATCTACGCAGATATACTAAATATGTTCATATATAAGCGCATAAGGATTTCACATTAAATATGGGCCAATTTTAAATAAAATTAAAATAACAAAATTGTTCGTCATTTTATCCGGTTCCTATTCTTTATCGTACATTTTTACGAAAATAACATCCAAAGATAAAAAATAAAAATGAATTTACAACAAACAAATCAATGATTTCTTTAACTAATTAATGAGTGTAGAAACTTAATTTGTTTTCTTTGTTTTAACTTCCAAACACAACATTTTTATAGAATAAACTAAATTTTAGTATCACAAATCCTGGCACATTGTGGCTTATTATAATAAGCAGATTTTTTAAAATTTTCTTTTCTTAATTCTTTTTTTATTTATAGAAATATTTCTTATGTAATTGCAATTATTATTATAAAATCTGCTTTATTAGTTACGAGTATATATTTGCTTACAAGTACATAGCATGTACATATGTGGATATTTATCTTTGAATATATTAATAAATTCATCTATATTTAAAAATTATTTAAGTTTTTTACATACCTTTAGTAAAATTATTTTAGTCATTGTCACTTTTTTTTAAGTTTTTGTCACTATGTAAAAGCAAAAATTAATTTGATGTTCGACTTTATTTATAATATTTTGTTAATAATATTCTCATTTCTTTTTGTCTCTCAAAAATTTGATTTTTTAATTTTTTTATAATGTAGTTCTGTAAAGTTCCAAATCTTAAAATTTATAGGTTTATAAATAATTATATTTTCATAAAACAAATAGTTTGATTCGCGATTCTAACCCATTAAAAAATTTTTTCAACGACATTTAAGTTCGCAATCATTTAATATACTGAACTATGTACGCTCACCTTCAGTTTAATTTATAAATGACTCCGGCATGTCTCGCGCGATTCTCTTGTTCTTTGTGTTAAATTTTAAAAATGTCAGAAAAATAATAATAAAAAAAAAAACTGTAATAATAACAACAAATTAATATGTGGTAAAGCTGATTTTACCGAAAAAAGAACAATGTTAACAAAACTTATACACTAATACTTTAGTAAAATGACGTGCGGCTTGAACCATGACTTCAACAGAATTTTTAAAAGTGACCATGCACCATGAAAAGCTGCGCGCAAAATAAAATATTTTTTTTTTAAGCTAGTGGCTTGTGAAGTAGCACTTTTCGATGAACAATATCAATTATATTTTTTGACGACAAGACATTTGGAAATTTTAGTTATTTGAAGACCGTCGAAGAGAAAAACTATAAAAATAATCAAACATATTTGAGGTAATTTCAACGTCGATTTTGTCATTATAGCTTTTAACAATGCCTTTTAGTGATGGAAGATTAAAGTCGTTTTTTTATGCGATTGCAGAATTTAAAAAATATTGGTGCTCTTGATATAATAAACTATCAAGGTAATTATTTTTAGAGCTTTGAGGGGCTAAAAAGATACTATTGGAACTTAAGGGACTACTTTTGGGGAGGGTGAAGGTAGCTAACAATTTTCTGCTAGTGATTCGCAAAACAACGGACAGAATTAATCTTAACACGCACTTTTTTTATTTTTTTTTTAAATGCTAAAAGCGAAAATAGAAATCAAGAAAAAAAAAATGAAAATCGGAAGATACTTAATCATCACTATGGTTGAATGTTTGTATGTGGTAATTAAAGTTATGTTGTTTTATCGTGATTATTCTGAATATTATGATTTACGGCGATGATGTTTTTTATAAATTTGATGATGGAAATTATTACAACGATGGGAAATATGAAAAACAATGTTAATATTTTTAACGAATAATAAGAGGGTTTTGTTTCCCTAGTAAATTTTATATTTAGATTTTTTAGTGGGGACACACTCTTTCATACAAAAATACAATTTTTTTTTAAAACTTTTTTTTAACTGAGTTTCATTAAAACTCAGACTTTTTTCTAATGAATTTCACTTGTAAATGTGATGATCACCTGATTAATATGATTGATCAACTTTTGATTAGATTTAAGCAATCGTGCCTTTCCTAAGGACTGACATTATGTTTCAAATTTGCTTAACAAGTGCAAGAATTAACAAATTTTAAGAAAAGTTAAACCCGGATTACTAGAGCAGTTTTAAATTTAAATTTTATATTTTTTTAGAACTTTCTTACTTTTTATAGTCTATAAATTTTCTTAAAACTCAAAATAAGTACTTAATAATATTTTTTTCACCCGCTTTGTCTATCAGCAAGTGTTAAGATTAAATCAATTGGATTTAAAATTGTGATTTACCAAACATGTTCTTTAAGATAAAGTCCGGCTAACATCAAATTTTTTTCGTATGAACATCTTTCACAAAACTAAACATTTTCCTGCGAAAACCCGATTGTTTGCAATAAAATGACGAAACACATTTCATTAGAAGTTTTTATACCAAAGGTTAATGTAAATATAATGATTGGTTGCTTTTTATATTATCTTTAATTTATAGCGTTATAGAAAAGTATTAACTTAAGTTATTATAAGCTTTATTCTTGTACATATACTCGTATGCTTTATAATATTTGAATCATAATTAAACTTATAGCTTTCAACACATTTATAAATTCTATCCATATATTCAATATTGTGGTCTGTAACAAACTGAAAAAACAGTTATTGTAGAAAGGCAAAAAGGAACGCAGACTTATAATTTAAAAATTTAATAGAGTATATAAATATTTTTTTTATATGTGTTTCAAAAAATGGAGTTAGCAAAAAAATCTAATTTTAATTTAAGTATAAACAGTACACAAAATTAAAACTTGTGTACACTGCCATCCATTCACCTTTGAAATTTATTATTACGGTAAAAGTCATCAATTATAATTAGAGAAAATTGAGGTAACAAAATAATTTATTTGTAGAATTTTATTTCAATTTCTCGCTTTAAGTCAAATAATAAATATATGTATTTATGTGTTTATACTTTTATGTATATATATTTATAATTTTTAGCACTTTTCCAAAAAAAATTTGAAAAAAAGTGCTTTTTAGTTTCACCCTGTCCTTCCGGGGCATATTTACAAATCTTCTACGCTCTTGAAGATAGAACGCTGAAATTTCATACGTACATAGTTATCTTTACTACTTTAAAAAACCTTAGACCTTAGGTTGTAGGAGTCTAAAATTTTAGACACTAATAAATAGTGCTTCTAGAGGCTAATAAATAGTCGTTGGAAGAAAAATTTTTCCACCTCCGCGAAATTTATTTCTCTGTTTCAGAAAAGCTTTTCCAAATTTCTATAATGTAGATAAGTTAAATTAATTATAATTATTTTTCTTAACCCACGCATTTAACCCTTTCATTAGAGCATTATACTAATTTTAATTTTTTTTTGTTTTTCTATTTTAAAGATTGCGTACATTGCTCATTCTAAAGGTACATATGTAATCTTTGAAATATATTTTGTAAATGAATGAAAATAATTTTAATAATGTAGTACATAGCTAAATTGTTGTTAAAAGAAGTATTTCCACTTGTCGAAGGAAAAAGTGCTACATTACAAATAATTAGTTTGATACAACTTTATTTATTATTTAGTAATATGGGGTGGTTACATTATATTACATATTTTTTTCTACAACATATTATTAGAAGTTTTATATTTGAACGTGTTTTTGTTAAATTTTTTAATAAAAATACTACTTAATCGATAATTTGAAATAAAAGCAAATGAAACACGGACCATTACAAATATAAATTAAAATATAGATTAAAGGTTTATAATAGATATGATTTTAGTATAAAATGCCAGCTAAACTTATAATTTTTTTCAGTTTTAGCAAGCAATTATTTCTTTGAAAAATAATTCACTAGCATCTCTTAACATTATGTTTATATGTATATGTATTATATTAATTAATCAATTAAGAATTACAGATATGACCATTCATCAAAAGTTAGTATACATACATATTTTACCTATAAATAATAAATATCAAGGTGTTCTTTCACTAAAAACTTTTGGAGTTTTAGTGTCATTATATAAATTTTCTCTTGCCATATATAAATATAGACATATTTAGTGAAGCATGATGAATAATAAATTTAAAAAAAAAATTTAAATGAAAATTCATTTCTTAATGAATGTTTAATTTAGATTTCCACAAAACAATCGTTCGTTCATTGTTTTAAGTACTAGAAATCAAATACAAATATAGTAACATACAAATTGTAACATATTAGTTACGTGATGATATTACAGTTTCGCCGACGATGAAGGGCATAATATGAGTATACAAAATTTTAAATAGTTTCTTACATGTTTTCTACGAGACAAAGGTTGGTATGGGTCGCAGTAAGTTCACATTCTTAAGGTGTGATACTGGAAAAGCTGGGAAATGCCCTCCGAGTTAACCATAAGCTATGCCAGCAAATCCGACTCTCGCCTACCAGAAGGTAGGTAACATGAGTAGGTGGCTGACGAGAGCGGGTGGATGCGAGTACCTGGCGCACTAACTGGGTATCCGTTGGTTAGGAAAAGTGTGGGCGGTAAATTCAGAAGCGTTTGACCTAGAATAGGCGGCTCCCTGGTCTGCGTCTGCTACTGAGGGACGGCAGTTTTTAAATCCTGGCAGGAAGTATAAAATGCAGATTCATCGAAATGCAGTGGAAAAAACAAAAGGATTAAGTACCCCAGGTTGTAATCTGGATTATATTGGAAAATCCATCCTCTTCGGAGGTCGGCTCTACGAATTCTGGGGAGAGCCATTTATTGCATCTAATGGAAGGAAAATTCAACTGTGGAAGGTATACGATCGGACACACCGAGTCCACTAAACCCAAAAGATTCGAGTATAACCAAAGCTCAAGATAAAGGAAATGTAGATCAAGGTGCTGATAATACATAAAAGAATATTAGAATTAGAGTCTCTCTGCTTGGCCATAAAAAGTTAGGTTTTCTAGTTAAGGACAGAAAACGAAAAAATTTAAAATGGAAACGTATGGTGGCACTTTGCCAAATAGGAGCACTATGCCAAAAGATAGTACACCGAGTGAAAATTCGGTTACACATCAAGAACAATATAGAGTTACATACTCAACAGATGAGGAAGAACTTATGCGAGGAACGGATTAGAATCTTAACCAAAAGAGTTCCAGCAAAAAGTGAAAAGCAGAAGCATCACCGGAAGTAGGTCAACCAACGAAAAGTTTGGAAGGTTCGGGTCCTCCTCATCATTCGGGTGACAATGATGCTGTAAGGAATTTCAAACTACCTCCTGTAATCATAAGTAATGTGGTTGATTACAATCAAATAGATGCCTTATAAAAAAATAAAAATGCGAACTACAAAGTCAGGATGATGAACAATAAGCAATTAAAGCTTATTGTAGATACGAAATTAGGTTACAGGAATTATACAAGGATCCTGAATGAATCACGGTTGGAATGGCCAACATATGAAAATAAGCAAACCAGAACAATCAAAGTTATGGTAAGAAATCTTCATCCTACGTGCAAGACGAAGGATATAAAAAATGACTTACGATCTAAGAATTATAAAATTCTAGACGTAGTAAATACAGATAACACTAATCATACCAAGACTTAATATATACCTATTTCTACCATAGCGGGTCAAATGACCCGTTGTGGTAGATATCGGTATACAACAAGAATTACTTAGAATAAACAAAACAAACAAAAAAAAATTGTTATAACTGTACATTAATTACTTAGAAAAAGTCACGAAGTCAAATGTGCAAACGCAATAAAATTATACGTGCATTTGCAATACAAAAGTTCAAAATGGGTCATTTGAACCGTTATGGTATGTTTAGTGTTAAAAAGATAAAGGAAAACAGTAAGAATGTCATGGTTGCTTTACCATTGTTTATGCTGAGCTTCTGTAATGAGGAGAACATAAAGAGAATCTATGAAATAGGCCAAATCAACCGTTCTGATACGAATACAAACACAAATAAAATATAACAGTTATATTCAAGTTAGAAGAAAATTTTGTAAAGAAAAAAGCAAAACCTACATTGTCAAATAACTCAACGAAGTGGCAAAACTTTCGAGCAGAAATAGAAACCGTGTGAAAGTTAAGGTTGATGCGAAAGGAAAAAACAATTACTCAGTTCAAAAGATGTCAAATGTTCGAGTATACATAAAAATTTTGTCAAAGAGAACCGAGCTGTGAGAAGTGTGCATGCGAACATCTTACTGTGGAATGGAAGTTACCAAAGCAAGAAGCACTGCTGCAAAATGTTCGAATTTAAGGATCAAAATAACTACTATACAACAGTTAGACGAGGTGACAGAGAAGCTTGCAAAGATTATCCAGAATGCCGCTTGGAATAGTTCGAGAATTAATACCACCAAAAGAGAGGGTGTCAATTTTCCTCCGCATATATTGGAAAAAATACAAATAAGCAGAAGACCTAGAAATGGCAACAAACGCTCAATCCTAATAATAAAACAAATTACAACGATAATTACTAATGATAAAACAAATTAAATGTAGTTTCCAGAAACATAAACAGAATTCGATTTCAAGATACATCCAGAATTTGACGGCATGCGATTAGATCAAAGAGACCTGATCTCCGCAACAACCTCTCTTTCACTGATAATTGGAATAGCTACGTCTCGGTCAATGAAACTTGTTTCCTGACTCTCCAACATTTCTTGATTGGCATGTGACATAAATATTTCAGCCAAATGATCAGCAAACCAATTCCGTTGCCCAAGTTTCATTTTTATTTTTAATAGTTTTTGATAAGGTTTGAGTTAAAAAATAAACTCAAACAATTACTGCCGAAGCAGTATGTTTAACTAATTGAATCGTACTTTACTGATAGGGTATTTCGAATTAAACAAAAAGAGGAATATTCTTCGCTTAGAGATATTGGGTCCGGGATACATATAGAGAAAATATAGAGAATTCAAATGGCTTCTTGAAAGGCGTTCATCATTTTCAGCATGCTACAAAGTTTTGATATATAATCAAATATTAAGCCAGTCTGGGCTTACGGTTTTCAAATGTGGGCTGCGCTGCGCGGACTCACATTCAATGTATTCAGATATTTCAAAATAACATACTACGAGACATCGTCAACACTCCCTTGTATGTCCGTAATGATGATATACACAGAGATCTCAGGATCCCTAGTATCAAAGACGAAAGTAAAAAGCATGCAGCCAATCGGCTCGTCTGGTTGACAATCAAGTACCTAGTACGACGTTGTGACAGATCAAAAACTAATGAAATTTTTAAAGGCCAAAATTTAACGGTGAATCGTTTTCGACTAGTTTTATTGATTAAATGTTGTGGATGTTTTTAATGGGTTAGAGACCCACACTACTGCTCTTTCGTCTAGCAGTGTCTTCGAGATTTTGACCCTCCGCACAGCAAAAAAAAATATTTTATTCACTTTTCCAAAAAATTTTTGAAGAAAATTGCTTATTAGCTTCACTCTGTCTGTCTGTCCGTCCTTCGTCGATCGGCTTTTATTGCAGTACAACTATAAGCATTTTTCAAATTTAGGAAACACAGAATTATAGTGACTGGTTTCTTCGACCGCGGCATACTTTGTTTGAACTTCAAAAAAACAAAATGACCATTAAAATTTACCGTTATCTAAAATCCTTTTTCCAAATTTTTGATGTCGTTTTTTTCTAGACCATAGGTTGTGAAAGTTTGAAATTTTAATAACTTTTAGGCACTAATAAATAGTTCATTCCATTAGAACAAATTTTTTCCCAACTCCGCAGCCCCTCCCACGTTTTCGCCCCACGAAATTTGTAAAATTCGAATTTTTGACTCGTTACATATCCGTGCTAGGTTTTTTTTAGATTTTTATAAACGCAGAAAGCTAAACTCAATGCCATAAAATAATAAAAATAAATTGACCTTTAAAATTTATGTTAACGAGAATTATGTTAACATCACTTTAAATTTATTTTTGCTTTATTTCAAAGACTGCGTAAATTGCACATGCCAAATGTATGCAATCCTTTAAAGAGTTTCGTATAAGAATAAAAGTAATTTTAAAAGTTAGTAGGTATACATAGATTGTTTTTAAAAGCAGCATTTTTGTTTGTTGAAGAGGAAAGTACTACATTACAAACCTTTCGTTTGACCCTGCTTTATTTATATAAATATTTTCGATTTTATAAAGTAAAAATAGCTTTATCGCTAACTTAAGGTATAGCAATATTTTAGTTGAAAATATTTTAATTGCATTTTTCTAATATAGAGAAAAGAATTTGTACGAATACGAGTATTTGTAGAACAAAAAAAGGGAATTATAAAATACGCATTTAAATAAAGTTGGGTCAAACCAATGGTTTGTATTGTAGCATTTTTCCCTTCAACAAGTGAAAATACTGCTTTTAAAAATCTATGTATATCCACCACACTATTAAAATTATTTTCATTCATAAACGAAACTATTTCTAGGATTGCATATATTTAGGATGAACGATTTATGCAGTCTTTGAAATAGATAAAAATTAATATAAAGAGTTAACATAATGCTCGATTTTAAGGGTTAATTGTGTGAGTTAAGAAAAGTAATTATATTTTTTAATGTCATGGAATTTACCGTTAGCTTTTTGCGTTTATAGAAATTTGAAAAAGCTTGAGGTTTCGGAAATATAAGGTGTCAAAAATTCAAATTTTACGAATTTCAAGAGGCGATAACTTGAGAGGGGGTAGAGATGGAAAAAAATTTTCTTCTAACGAAATAAACTATTTGTTAATGTCTAAAAGCTCCTAAAATTTCAAGCTTCTGCAGGCTAGGGTATAGGAGAAAAACGACATCAAAAATTTGGAAAAAAAGGACTTTAGATAACGGTAAATTTGAACAGCCATTTTGTTTTTCTAAGGTTTAACTATAGTATACCGCGCTAGAGAAAGTCAGCCGCTGCCTTTCTGCGTTTGCAAAATTTCAAAAATGCTTATGGTTTCATTGCAACAAATAGTTAAAATGGGCCATTTTTGTGGCTTTGGGGGGGTATAACTTCTAGAGGGGGGGAGATAGGTAAAAATTTTGTTCTACGAAAATAAGTTTCTAGTAAAGATCTATGCATGTATTAAATTTCAGCTTTCTATCTTTAAGAATGTAGAAGTTTTGTAAACAGACACACGGACAGACGGACGGACGGACGGACGGACAGAGTGAAACTAATAAGCACTTTTTTTCAAAAAATTTTTGGAAAAGTGGTAAAAAAGAAATGTTAACCACTAAACTGAAAGCTTCAAATTTTTCACTTGATTATTTTAATACGATGTTATTTATAATGAAATGAATCAAAGAGAACATGAGAAGTGGATTGTTCAGATTGTTCTTATATTTTTTATAACGCATATTTTTATAAATATGTTACGCTCATAGTATATACATATACACCCAGCGCAGAAAAAACCCTCGCACTTAATTTTTTTTCGAAATTCTGTATTTAATTAATTTTCATACTAAAGTGGTCTCACTCAATTAAATATTGAGTTTTGTTTTTTATTTTTGTGTCTTCCCTTAATGTAAGGAACAGTTACTTTTTTGTTTATCGTTTAAAGTTATGTGGTTTTTAATAAGAAGTTCAAGTTTCATACAAAAAATAAGTTAAAAATATGGTGTTATCGCTCGAACAAAAAGCTAAAATCTTAGCGCTACATGAGAATGGTGTATCAAATAGACAAATTGCGATAAAATTAGGGACAAACGAATGGAGTATAAGAAATTTTTTAAAAAATTATATTATTTCTGGCTCTTTGGAGCGAAAAACTGGAAGTGGAAGGCCGAAGCTTCTTAATGAAAGGGATGAAAGACTTTTGAAACGAATTTCACTTCGAAATCGATTTTTAAATGCGGGCCAAGTTAGAAAGATATTTCAAAAGCAAACTGGAAAGCGAATTTCAATACGAACAATGCAAATTGAGTTGAATAAGTTAGGAATGGAAGCCCGAAAGCCAGCTAAAAAGCCCCTTTTGTTGAAGAAAATGAAGTCGCAGCGTTTGGAATGGGCAAATACCTATAAAAACTGGACTGTGGAAGACTGGGGAAAAGTGATTTTTTCTGACGAGTCTAAATTCAACTTGATTGGACCTGATGGATCGCTCACAGTTCGGCGTAGAACAGGAGAACGATATTCACAAAATTGCGTTTTGCCAACAATGAAGTTTTCACCCTATATAATGGTTTTGGGGGCCATTACAAGGTATGGTGTTGGAAGGCTAATTCTTCTGGAAGGTGTAGGAAATGCTCAGGAGTACATAAAAATTATCAACGAAGGTGTAGTTCCAACAATTGAGCAACTTTCTGAATATACTCAAAATGTAATTGTTCAAGATTATTCTGCGCCATGCCATAGAGCTAAAACGGTGAGAATTTCTCTTGTGATTTCAAAATTTTTGTATTTTAAATTAATTTTACGGTTTTCTATTTTTTTTAGGTTCGAAACTGCAAGACTGATTTAGGGATTTCGTCACTTCCTTGGCCTGGAAACAGTCCAGACCTCAATCCCATTGAGAATTGCTGGAGTATGATGGGTAAAAAAATCCGAGCTGAATGGCCACAATCTCTAGTAGAGATGAAAAACATCATTGAGAAGGTTTGGTATGAGGAAATAAACGTCGAATACCTTGAAAGTTTGTATTTTTCAATGGCTCGAAGGGTTGAAGCTGTCGTTAAAGCAAGAGGTTTTTCAACCAAGTACTAAATGTTAATTACCATGGTTATACCTTCTATTATTAATATTTTTTTTTTTATTAATCTACTGGTTACTTGCAATTTCAACAATAATGTGTAATTTTTTAGTTAAACTTAAGATATTGTGAATGAATGAATTTTAAAACCTTGATTTTTAAGTTTAAATTTTGATGTTTTTCTATATTATGACCATTGGGTTTAAAAATTTTAAATTCCTGGATATGCATTTATTTTTTTCGTATTAAATTTTATTTAAAATTGTTAAAAATGTAATATCTTGAAAAAATTTGAACCAAATTTTTGTGTTTACTTGATTTAAATACCGTATTTTAAAAGAATTTATTAAAAGAGTACCGTGCGAGGGTTTTTTCTGCGCTGGGTGTATGTATACATCATTAGTGCGTGTTAATTATATACCAATAAAAATTTAATTAAAGAAAATGATTTATTTTCTAATGGAGTTTGAATAGTGATGAGAAAAGATAAAAATATAACCTTGAATATTTGTTTAAAAGGGGAGACGAAAAAGTGAAAATACACATTATGCACAGCACAAACTATTGCGCAAAAAGTTACATAAATTAACACAAATTTTGTTTCTACTACTAGTGCTTGCTTTAATTTGAAACCGTATAAAAACATCTCTTAAAAGTTTTTGCAAAAAATATTTAAAATGGTTTACATTTAATAATTTTTCTTAATTATTTTTATTAGACATTTTTGTAAACAACAACCAATGAATAAATGCCAATATGTCTTACAACAATAATACATATGTACATATAAATTGATAATTTTTGTAATATACACTCATCTCTCGCTTAACGGAAGCTCTCTATATGGAATTTCGGTTTTACGGAATTCAAAAATTAAACAAAAGTCTATTTTTACAGAAAAAAAACTTTGATTTATGGAAAGTTTTTAAAATGCAAATTAAAAAAAAATTATTTCTAGGAATTTTTTTGCTTAAACATACATACATATGTATA